>NC_134483.1:18492908-18587908 GCF_040206685.1 Ascaphus truei
GTATTATGCAATGCTCTAATACTCAGCATTCTAATACTCAGCGCTGTATTGCGCAGTACTTTAATTTGCAGCATTCTTATACTCAGTGCTGTATTATGCAATGCTCTAATACTCAGCATTCTAATACTCAGCGCTGTATTGCGCAGTACTTTAATTTGCAGCATTCTTATACTCAGTGCTGTATTATGCAATGCTCTAATACTCAGCATTCTAATACTCAGCGCTGTATTGCGCAATACTTTAATTTGCAGCATTCTTATACTCAGTGCTGTATTATGCAATGCTCTAATACTCAGCATTCTAATACTCAGCGCTGTATTGCGCAGTACTTTAATTTGCAGCATTCTTATACTCAGTGCTGTATTATGCAATGCTCTAATACTCAGCATTCTAATAATCAGCGCTGTATTGCGCAGTACTTTAATTTGCAGCATTCTTATACTCAGTGCTGTATTATGCAATGCTCTAATACTCAGCATTCTAATACTCAGCGCTGTATTGCGCAGTACTTTAATTTGCAGCATTCTTATACTCAGTGCTGTATTATGCAATGCTCTAATACTCAGCATTCTAATACTCAGCGCTGTATTGCTCAGCAGTCTAATATCCAGTATTCTAATACTCTGCTGTATTGCTGTGCACTTTAATACTCAGCATTCTAATATCAGAATAGCATCTCACTTGAGCATGTTAATCTTAGATAGACTGTATTTTGTAAATCTGCTTCACTATACATTCAGTGGTTATTCTTTACACTGCGATAGTGCTCATCGGGGCACTTTCGCCCTAAAACTCCTATTGACTTAATTGGGAGTTTCTATGTACTAGCACCCTGATTGGCACAATCAAAGTTTCAGGGAGCCCTTAAAGTAACCACTGCATACTCTATTTGCTGCTGTTATTAGAGGGGAACACAATACGGTTACCTGCAGCCCCGTATAAATTAGAACTCAATTTTGCTTCCATAGAAGGATCACAAAACATGTTATGAAATATTTGGAATTATGCAGGGCTCTATTTACTAAATAGTGCTAATCCATAAGGTATGACCCATTTAAGAGAATAGGCCTTAGGTGTCATATGGATTTGCACTGTTTAGTAAATATGGCCCATAGGGCTTATGCTGTCATACTCCCAAGTAAGTCAATGAGGGACACTGCAGGAACAAGGGTGCCTGTGTTAGCGCCGATGCGCGTCACACTGACGGGGCGCCGGATCCAGCCATGCAGTCTTTACTCACCGGCATAGTCTGACTTCCGTGCAAGGCATTGATAGCCGCCTGCGCTTCCGCGTGCGATGAATATTTCACAAATGCGCACCCTGCAAGGGAGAGAAACAACACAGTCACGTTACTCTCCGGCGGCAGCAGAGGGGTGCCAGCATTGCTGCATGCATGAACCGTACTATCTTATCGAGAAACAAATGAAAAACAGGACGTGTTCCACCAGCTGCCCAGGCGTTAATATTTATTAGCTGCTGGTCAGAATCAGACAAATCAATCATGGGCCAATATAGGCACCGAGCTGCCCCCTCACCATGGTCCTACTTTGGAGCGGGGTCATACCCATGCCGGATGAAGTTCACCCAAGGCGACCGATTGCGGAAGCTGGACCCGACTTCCCATAGAGCCTAACATCCGTGTGGTGGACCCCTCTGGGAGGGAATGGATGGAACCCACTCCACAGGTAGGGGTTCTAGGTGGAGGGCCCTGTAGAATGGCCAGAACACTGGTCCGGCTGCTAAAACAAGTGGCAGTACGGCGTTCCAGCGCATGGGAGGATGGGCTCCTAAGAGTCTTAGGCTTTGGTACAGCCAAATCGGCAATAGTTCTGACGACTGCTAATGGTTACATGTAAGACGCCCATGAATTTATCTTACTGGTACCATATTTGCATGCAGTGATTGAGATAAAGTGGTATGGATATAGTGATTAAGATGCATCGATCCGCAGAGACTGTGACCTTTCTAAGAATCAGTAAATATCTGTCTAAGAAACTGTAGTTCAAGTAATTAAAATGATTAAAAATCTGGGAGGCTGCGAAATGTTTGTTAGTTTTAAAGGAAATACCAAGCTGCCTTTTGCAAAGTTCATTGAGAGATCAATTGCCACGGAACAGCATTCGGCAAAAACAGGTACCGTACTCTGGCCCCTAACACAACAATCCATCACCTCCCAAGTAAATCCATTTTCTTTAACAGAAGAGAAGGTGGAACGCGAAAATTGCAAATATAAGTAGTGGTAGTTTGGGATAGTAAATAAAATAGTGGCCCTAGTACACTTCGACTACAGCCACATGTATATGTATGTTTGTATGTATATGTATATATCCAGTGGTCGAAAAATCACCAAAAAATCTACTAGCCACACAAAAAAATCTACTCTCCACCTAGTACCAAACGTGTGCTGCTTGGGCCAATAGGAGCTCGCCACGATGTTAAATGCACTCGCCCGGGGCGAGCAAATGTATAGGTTTGTCGAACACTGTATATATCTACATATATATATATATATAGATATATATATATCTATATATATATATATATAGATATATATAGCTATATATATATATATATATATATATATATATATATATATATATACACAGACATACACATGTATTTGCATGTAGATATATATATATATATATATATATATATATATATCTATATATATATATATATATAGATATATATATATATACACAGACATACACATGTATTTGCATGTAGATATATATATATATATATATATATATATATATATATATATATATATATATATATAATACAAACGCATAGTTATATTCAATACAGAAACGACATCAAAGTGATGCCAAATGCCATGCAAGTGACCCATAACCAAACTACCCTTTGACGTTATCATCAAATAGTCAATCACTCCCCTGTTAATGGTTCTCCCATATAAGAGAGCTGCATGCAAATGCTCTTTTCCATTTCAGTCTATAAGATATCACAGGCTGTATCGTTAACGCTACATACACAATATGCCCTTTGGCACAGAAAATGCCATGGTATATGCTGAAACTGGACTTTTCTTGTGCTTTATGAATACCTTCCTGCACTGTCATATCTTCCTGCTGTGCACTGCACAAATAAACCCGGCTTGTCATATATCAGGTGACAAGCGTCAGCCACGCCGCTCCCTTCTACATGATGTACTGCAGAAGGTGGCAATCAATAGACAGTGAGGTCATTACACAGCGGAGCAGAAGTCTTGGCAAACTAACGTTCAGTACAACACAAACTGCAGACGTCACCCGGAATTCAGTGTAACGGAGGAACACGATGCAGGGTGCTACTGGATTCAAGTGAAAGCACTTTGCAAAACAGTTGTACGTTTGCATATTTCCTGACCCGGGTCTTTATATAAAGTACATCCAAGGAGGAAAATGAGTAAATGATTACGCTTCAATCATTAAATTCCCAGCCTGTGCAGGGGGGTTTGCCGACTTCATGAAACCCTTATACAAATACGAAGGCGACGGGTTACTGGGACAGTCCACATGGGCAAAAACGAATGATATTAATTTTCATATTTAATATTCTTTATTAAATGTAATACGACGTTTCTTTATTAAATGTGATAGTATGCAGTGGGCTATATGTACTCAAGTCTCCTGGCTGCAAAACTGAAGCACAACCAGTGAAAAACCAGCACCATATTGATCAGAGCAAAGGAATCACACGGAGAGCAATTTGAGTTTTCCTTTTGATAAATTGGGTGCAATTCTTTAGCACTGTTTGTTTCAGTTTTACAGCCGGGAGACTCAAGTAAATAACCCCTGATATGGCTAAAGCAAAGTCAGTGTAGGAGACACAGGGAACGGTTTAGGCATTGCGCTCATGGGACGGGAGTTGTCCAGATTTAGAAGTAGAATAGCAGAGTACAGGTGCTCGTTACATGTGATTCGTCATAGGAAGTATGGCCATATCATCACAGCATTTTCATCCTGGAACGGGACATGATATCACTGAGCTGCCAAAGCCGAAGATCAGAGAGGGGATCTGACTCTAGTGTTATCTCTCACAGGAAAGTGCTGAACTGGACAGCAGGGATACCACAAGACATTCAACTGCGATAGCGCCCCACACTGCATTATTGCAGTTTAATAAATAACCCCCTAAGACTCACAAACATTCATATCGCGAGAGAGGTTATATAAAGATTGTGAACCTCTCACCCCCCCTCCCCCCAAAAAAAACATTTATTGATCATGTAAACATTAAAGTTTTCAAATTATGTCAGCCCTCTAGTTCCCTATGGACTTACAGTGTTGTGTGGTCCACGACGCCACAGGCCCTTACAACGTACCTTGTATGTCATGGCACTAAGCTTGTTTTACTTAGGCCGATTACAATCAGCCGTAACCTGCATGGAAGGTGAGGACCCTCCCCTTCCGTCGACGTCTCTGCAATGACGTCGAGAGATCATGTGATGGCTCAGGAGCGATTTCATGATCAGGAAGTAACAGAGAAGGCCATGGCTATGGAGGTGGCAGGACCCTCCGGAACTTAATGGGTTAAATAGTAGGGTGAGCATACGTCCGTTTTTTTTCAGGATTGTCCCGATTTTTAGGCTTGTGTCCCGGTGTCGCGACGACTTTTCAAAAAGTCCCAAATTTCCCGTTTTCTCGCGCCGGTCATGAATGCACTGCCACTAAGAGCCTATTGCGCATGCGCGGCAGGCAAGAGCCGATCCACTGATCCAGCGCATGCGCTTTCAGCTCTTGCCAGCCGCGTATGCACGATCAGCTCTTGTCAGCTGCGCATGCGCGATCGGCTCTTGTCAGCTGCGCATACGTGATTGGTGTGGGTCATTCACGCATGCGCAGTCGCGTTGGCTATTCACGCATGTCCATTCGACTCGTGCCATTCGCACATGCGTGACTGTTGTCCTGTTTTTTCACTGGGAAAAACATGGTGACCCTTTGCATAGTTTCATAGTTACAGAAGTGATGAGGTTGCAAACAGACGTATGTACATCAAGTTCAACCTATGTTAAATTGAAAAAGATACTTATCCGATATTTGTACTTACAGTATATTGATCCAGAGTAAGGCAAACCAAAACCCCAGTGACACATCATCCAATGATGTCTCATAAGGAGTAAAATAAATACCTTCCCGACTCCAAATATTGGCAATCAGATTACAGGTAGTCCTTGTTATCCAACGTTTCACTTGACAACGAATGGCATATCCAACGCTTTACAATGCAACCCTATGGGCCATTATCCGACGCCTGAATGCAACCCTCCCACTGATTAACATGGGACTCACTTTACAACGGTTTCATTATCCAACGCTACTTCCAGAACGGATTCCGTTGGATAACCGAGGACCGCCTGTAATCCCCGGATTAACATCCTTCCCATGTTTACTTATTTGGTATATCCCTGTATACCTTTCCTTTCTAAAAAGATGTCCAACCTTTTTTGGAAGATTAAACACATATACTTATCCGACTGTTAAAGAAACAGGCGTCAATCCCCTACAGCGACAATCCCCTACACGTCGCTTTTGTCCCAGGAGGGATTGTCACGTTTAAAGTCCTATCAGGAGAAAATTAGATTCCAACGCATTAAACTTGTGTAATAATTGTTGCAGTTAGTGGACGAGAGAGATAAATAGAAAGACGTTTTTGCACCATTTATTGTCATGATACAGTACATTTAAACTTCGTCCAATTATGTGCATGTGGAGTAAATGCTAAATAGTCACATTATTGGTCAAAGAGGTGCGGTGTCAGATTTCCAGACTGCAGATATATCTGCAAGTGAATATCCTGCATCAAAAGAATAGAATTTTCCGGAATACCGTAGGTAGTCTACATGAACAAATTCCCATAATGCATTGTATAATAAGTAAATGGGAACATTGGTGTATATCAGAGGTGGGCAACTCCAGTCCTCAAGGGCCACCAACGGGGCAGGTTGAAAGGATATCCCTGCTTCAGCACAGGTGGCTCAATCAATGTCTCAGACAACGACGGCACAGGCGGCTCTTCAGCACAGGGGCTCAATCAGTGGCTCAGTCAATGGCTGAGCCACTGATTGAGCCACATGCGCTGAAGCAGAGATATCCTTAAAACCTGACCTGTTGGTGGTCTTGGAGAACTGGAGTTGGCCACTCCTGACATAAGGGTTTATATGGTCACTGCCAATACCCAAGTGCTACCCCAAGGTCAGTCCAACATACCCACCCCCCTCCATGTCATCCACTACACCCCATGTTGTCCACCTCCCCCCCCCCCTATGCCACTCTCTCTCCCCACTTACAACTCCCACTCTACAGTGTACAATATCTTGGGGTGCATTAGTAAACACACATTAAAGTGGGAGATTCTCGCCCTGTCTTTCACTGAGCCACTGCTTAAGCCACCTGTGCTGAAGCAGGGATAGCCTGCAAAACTGACCTTTGAGGACGGAAGCTGCACACCCCTGGTGTATATGCACAATATCTCACCTTTGCTGTTGCCATCCGGTCCTCGAAGGATCGTACACTCTTCAATGTTCCCAAAAGCTTCGAATAGCCGACGGACATCGTCTTCCGACTGCTGTTTATTGAGCATCCCCACGAAGAGTTTTCTGTCTTCTGGAACAAAATTAAGAGATGCTTACCATATTTTGGCAACACCTGAACGGGAGCATCGGCAACACTACATTGGCACATACTGTAGAAAACATTTGTTTGGCTATATGACCGAGGAAGGTGCACTGGTTACACTGCCAAATAAATACCGCCAGCAGCATGAGTAACACAAAGAAACACCAGGAAATAGTTCATTAGAGAAATCAATATAACAGATCAGCATCATTAAATAGAGCAGGTGATGGGATGTACATGGATATGCTGTTTCATAGAAACACGAGAGTATTTTAATCGCTTCGCCGCTGGAGAGGGTAGCTGCACAATGCTTTGCTGATCTTTTTACCTGTCAAAGAGGTACGCGGGGGGTGAGGAATAAATGCTAAATAAAAAATAGAGATAAAAGAGAGAGGTGGAAAGAGGGGGGGGGGGAAGACACGAGAGATGGGGGAAAGACGGGGGGTTTCCTAAACTGAAAAAGGGTTGGAAACCATTGTGTTACAGTACATGGACATTACATGATTTTTATCCCTCCGTATGCTTTATTGTTTTTTTAGTTGCTTGGAAATGACTGAGAGGTTGTTTGTTTTTTGGAGATGTTAAGATCCTCCCCGATGTATAGCACCAGTTTATAGTCAAATGTAGACCCCTGCGGACACTGAAGGGGTAACACTTAAATTGATCCACTAGTGCAGGAGCGGGCCAACTCTAGCCCTCAAGGGCCACCAACAGGTCAGGTTTTGAGGATATCCCTGCTTCAGCACAGATGGCGCAGTCCATGGCTGAGCCACAGATTGAGCCACCTGTGCTGAAGCAGGGATATCCTGAAAACCTGACCTGTTGGTGGCCCTTAAGGGCTGGAGTTGGCCGCCCCCTGCCCTAGATGTTTGAGCCAAATAAAACCCTATCAGGTCCAACCCGCCAATAAGGATTTTGGTAACCTGGATTCACCGCCCATGAATGGCAGGCGCAGCCTTCTGCGCGGCGCTTACACATTTCTGCAGGTAGGGGAGATAATGAACTCATTTGCAATTTGCGAATACAAATCATTAGTGGCTTCCTCTCAGAACAGGCTGCAGTCATGTAGAGCAGGCACGGAAATGACAGGGTGATAAAGGCCTGACTGCGGTGACAAATCCCTTCCCATTTCTACTGTACTGTATATAAAAACGCAATCAGCAACTTACAGAACTCAAATAAGTAGTGTAATCAGCCCCCCAGCTGCAGGCATGTCAACTCTGACTAGTTTACTGTGAGTCCCGCCGGTTTGGAGTCAGTCCTGCTCATTTTGAGCATCAGCAGGCTCGAAAACGTTCTCACTAAAAGGCCAGTTTTTACTACACAACTCCCCAATGTTACAGGTTTGAATGTTGTGATCTCCGAAGATGCTTTAAATAGCTAAAGGGACAGAGCTTCTGGAAATACATGGTGAAAGTCTGAGCTCTGAACATGCCACATGGAACTCAAACGTCTCCAAAAAAAAAAAAAGTGCTACTGTTGAAATGAAGGAGGAAGGCTGAATAATCAGTTCTCTGTCTCTTGCCCACAGACTTCTTATAAAATCACAACATAAGCAGCATTTCTCATCTTCTTATCCTCCTGCCTATAACTATTTTATCCTCAGTGTCACTATCCTGGGATTCAGCATTCTGTATACTGCGCGCGGAACCGAAGGGGTTAACTTCTCCGCCCCTGAGGGTTCCTTCTTACTGATACTTGTGGCGTTCTTATCGGCGTCTCTACCTTCACAGGTCTATGTTTTATGTTGCCCCCAAAAACGTATACTTTCTCCCTGAAAAAGATTTCCTTATGACATATATTTTGCTCCAGGTTTTTTCTCTCTGTCATGTTCTCTTTTAAATATGTAATAACTCTTAAATACAGCACTGTGATGTTATAAATTGTTGAAAGCTGATTATTATTAAAAAAAAAACAAATACAAGCCACACAGATGAAAATAATAAGCACATAGTCTGGGGGTGGACAACTCCAGCCTTCAAAGACCACCGACTGGCCAGGTTTTAAGGCTATCACTGCTTCAGCACAGGTGTCTCAATCAGTTCACCTGTGCTGAAGCAAGGCCTGATTGAGCCAACTGTGCTGAAGCAGGGATATCCTTAAAACCTGACCTGTTGGTGACCCTTTTGGACTGGTGTTGGACACTCCTGCTCTTGTCCAACTGGTGCGCTGTGTATGTCCCGCTGAAATGGGTGCAAAATCTGCAGAACAGCAGTAGTATCTTCCTACACATAGGACATGTGGGCTGGCTTCCCACGAAGGCACAGTACGTTCCTCCGCTGAGCAGCCACAAAACATTTTGAAAGAGGGAACCCAAGCTGGCAATTTTTTTTTTAACGCAGGATTGAAGCAGGGTGGTCTCCGGAGCTGAGCCCCATTAATGTCAGCTCAGGGGACCTCCAGCTTCCGGAGATACTTACCTCCGTTAAGGGCACCGGTAGCCGACTCGCTCGCTAGCAGGGTTCACGTAATAGCGGAGTTTCAAAATTTCCGCGCCCAGCGGGCCAAATGGAAGCCGTGACGTCGTCAGGTCCGGCTCCCTATTGGCCCGCGTGACGCGGGAGCTTTAAACTTTGCTGAGAGATCGGCGCCCCCTTTGTAGGTCTGTATCCCTGAAAGCAGAGGGACCCCGGAGCTGAAATTAATGGGGTTCAGCATAGGAAACCCCCTACTTCATCCCTATTAAAAAACAGTAATAACAAAAGCATGAATTGCTCCTTTAAAAGATTTTATAGTTCTTAAAAGGTTGAAAACGAATGTTTCATAACACTGCCCTCTCTGCATCTGAGACCTCAACTCAGTACAAATAAAGAACAGGCGTGAAGTTTAACAGCTTCATCCCTTCATCTACAGTATGAAGGATTCTCATGTTGGGTGATTAAAGGTTATCGCTAATGATTATATTAATCCTTCCCACGTGCTTTCTGTTCTACCAAGGCCAGCCAACAGATTTCCTGGGACCCAGGACTCCAGCCTTGACCTAGGCCCGTCATGGTTGTTGAGTGGGTTCCTGTCGGAAGCTGTTGAGTAGAGTTGGGGCGCCAGCAGTGTTGTTGAGTCGTGTTGTGGCCTGAAGTCCATTACATACCCAGTGAGCACGTTCCATCAGCGGAGAGGGGGAACCCGCAGCCGGCCGAGTCCCTTCCTCCATTGTGTGTGGGACAACAGTCCTTGCTGCCTCCCCCCGTCGATGGACCTGGTCCTACCCCCTTCTCCCCTCTTCTCCTCCTCTTCCTCAAACTTCAACGCAAATATTTTGTAAGCACAAATTCCATCCCTTCAGTGTTAGAGAGGCATGCAAATGTAAACGCCTATAGACGAAGGTAAACATTTTTTGGGGGTGCCAGTGTCTAGCTGCTCTTCTCAGTATCTTTTACACAGCTCCCTACACACTTAAATTTATATGGGTGCCAAGCCCCAGAGGCCAAATGCTTACACTTTATAGAGTACATATGTTGGCAAATGTAGGAAATATATGTATATATATAGAGCTCAACCCCGCTATAACGCGATCCGTTACAACGCGAATCCGCTTATAACGCGATGCAAGCGCGGCTCCCAATTTTCGTTTTTATGAATACTTTACAACACAATTATTGGTGTCTTAAATACTTTATTGTACAATGCATACAATTGTACATTATTTCTAACGCGATCCGCTTATAATGCGATGTGGTTCTTTGACCCCAAACACAGCGTTATAAGGGGGTTGCGCTGTATATATACATATAAATATATACAGATGTAGCAAGACTCACTGACTGGCATCCTCCGCAGTGTTAATCCGCCGACGCCACGAACACCACGGTCGCGTGACCATGGTTACCAGTTAGGTTAGGTTATCTACCTCTGTATGTACTGAATATACTGAATATATAGTATTTATTATACTGTATATAGTATTTTTAGCATGAAAATCCCCCAGCAAAATACAGCGTCAGGCAACGCGGAGAGAATTGTCCCTAGCCTGTACCCCGATGACTTCTCAAATTAAAGTTGGCTCTTTGAAGACTTCAGAAAGAGTAATTGAAACACTTTTTCACAATTGCTTCAACGTAAGTGCTATCTTCCCTTCCTGCGGCCGTATCGTTCCTGTTTAGAGCACAGACAGACGGCATAGCCCAGACCTCGCTTAGTATTAAACTCGGTGATTAAATGGGATTCTCCAAAAAAAAAGACAAAGAGCTGAAGACCCGCCAACTGTTAATCCCCTTGTTCGCGGCGCTTAAAAATTCAATTTCTTTTTTTTCTTTCCGAGAGGGAAGAAAGGGAGAGAGAATTGAACACGGGCGTCTAATTGTGTGGAGGTCTGATCATTTTCCCATGCTCTTAAGGCCTGAATATCTTCCCATCTGCCGTTATTACAGCCTTTCTGATTGCATTAAAATGCGCACACGCCTCTTCCCACATTTCCACTTTTCTTCTGTTCTGCTTTGACACAAACCCTTTTTTTCTTTTCGTTTCTTTTTACAATTTCTAATATTTTTTTTTAATTAACCAAAAATTGCCTGCTATTTAATGTAATAAAAGAGGTCAGAATTGTGTTTAACTCTTTAATTCATTGGGCATTTGAGGACTAAACTTTACATTAACATATATAATATATATATATATATATATATATATATATATAAATATATATATATATATATAATGAGTACTTCAGTATTAGATTATACCTTTTTTATTTGGACTAATAAAAAAGTATACTGAAGTACTCATTTATTCTGCACTATCACAACTGGACTAACACAGCTATTTCCGTTATATATATATATATATATATATATATTTTTTTTTTTCTCTTTTTATATATATATATATATATATATATATATATATATATATATTGTATTTAATGTATATTCTGTACACTGTACATATGGATAGATGATGGATAGAAATACACATATGTAATATGTATTAAACTAATCTATAATTATTCAAAATCGTCAAATGTTAAATATAGAAGAAAAGGCGTTTCCCTCTCCTAACAACCATTATATAATATACTGTATGGTAGCTTGAATCGCTGGCACTTTGGAAGCACTCTCCTGTACAGATGCAGCGGCCGTAATCCGGCCATTTCTCGGGATGAATCAAAGCACTATAGTACATGGTGGTCCGAGATTGTCCACTGCAGACTAAATGGCCCATCGGATTCACACCGCAGGTGTCCCTGCTGTGTTAATCCTACGAGGGTCACCTGTCTGTAAGAGACGCGCAGTAAGAGATACGCTGAATCAGTCACTCTACCTGCGCGCCTCTCACAGGCGATCGCGGGGGCTTTATTTAATTTTAACACTACAGTATTGTAGCAGGGGGTCTCCGGAGCTGAACCGCATTGATTTCAGGTCCGGGACACCCTACTTCCCGAGTTACAGGCCCCGGTATGGGGTGCTGGTAACCCAGCCATGTAAAAATCCTCAGAGTCCCGTGACCGGAGGCCTTTAACATTGTGGGGAAACCGGCACCCCATACCGGGGCCTGTATCTCGGCAAGCAGGGGGTCCCCGAAGGCTGAAATCAATGTTGTTCAGCTCAGGAGAACCCCTGCTCACGTACAGTATGAATAAAATAAAATGTCAGCAGCTTCAATACCTTAGCAGCTATCCGCTAAGGTAATATTTTTTCTTTGGGGAAGGGGGGGATGGGGGGGAGGGGTGTGTTGATACTTGTGCAGGAGCAGGGGGGCAGGGGGGTTTCTGAGCTGAACAAAGTTGATTTCAGCCTCGGGACCCCCTACTTCCTGAGATACAGGCCTCGTTATGGGGTGCCCCATTATGGGGTGCCGGTATCTCCTGCAATGTTAAAATCCCACGGTGACGTGACCCACACGATTTTAACATGGAGATACCGGTACCCCATAACGGGGCCTGTAACTTGGGAAGTAGGGTGTCCCCAGACCTGATATCAATGCGGTTCAGCTCCGGAGACCCCCTGCTACAATACTGTAGTGTTAACATTTCAATAAGCCCCCCCGCGATGGCCTGTTAGAGGCGCGCAGGTAGAGTGACTGATTCAGCCTTTTTCTTTCTCTTACTGCACGTCTCTTACAGACAGACAGACCCCGGTAGGATTACTCCTGCTTTGTTAAGCCGAAGGGCCTTCAGTCTGTAGCGGCAAATGTTGAAAGGATCTCGGGGAGATCTTGAAAAACAAAATTCGAGAAATGGTCGGATAGCGGCCGCTGCATCCGTATCTTGTAATTACCCAGCCCTGTTTTCCAGCGGCAGCAGGAGAGCGGCAGATCTGCAGGCAGAAGAATGGGAGTTAAAACATGTCGCTGAGCGACGGAAAAACCTGAGCCCTTATTGTCTGCCGACAGGTACGGGGCCTGATACAGGCCTTCCTTCTATCATGCTAATTCACACGCTGTCAATTCGGCTGATAAAGGTAGATTTGTTCATTCAATCTAGCTTTCCGGAGACCTCGCTGTAGAATTAGATTAGGCTGCAGTGTAGAATGTGAGATTGGATACGGGCCCTCTCCAGTGTGCCGGCACGGTGTTCTAAAGCATGGCTTGCTGCTTGCATTGCAGGAACACGCACCGTATGTATAGTTAAAAGCTACCAAGCGTCCTGGTTTAACCACGGACATGGGTACAAGTAGGATGTGCATAACCCTACAGATACCATCAGATGATTTGTTAAATCATTAAAACGATGCTGTCTTTAAAATAAAGTATCTCAGCTTACATGTAAAGAAGACCCCCCCCCCCTCTACTCTATCGCCAATGTATTGCTGCTTTGCGTCAATTTGTCCCTGTGGAGACTCCTAAACCTGGCTAACACTAGTTCTCAAGGGCCACCAACGGGTTTGCAGGATATCCCTGCTTCAGCACAGGTGGATATCCTGCAAAAGACTGAGCCACTGATTGAGCCACCTGTGCTGAAGTAGGGACCGATTGAGCCACCTGTGCTGAAGCAGGGATATCCCAAAAACCTGACCTGTTGGTGGCCCTTGATGACTGGAATTTTGCACCCCTAGTCTACATGATCTTAGGCCTGGGCCCATAACCGGTGGCAGATTTCCCATCAGGCCCGGGGCGGCAAAATGTGGGTCAATCGGGTCTGATGGGAAGTCACTTACATTTGCCGGCGCCTTCTCGCTGTCTCATTCCTGCCGCCTTCCTCCTCCTTCCGATTCGCAGCATCAAATTACGCCGCTGACGTCACCAGTGTGGCGTCACACGGCATCAAATTGCGTCATGACATCGCGTTGCCATGGCAACGAGATGCCGCGTGACGTCACTGGTGACGCTCGCCGCGTCATTTGACGCTGCGAATCGGAAGGAGGAGGAGGGCGGCAGACCGGAGGCGGACGGCACATGGGGCGGCGCATTTCGAAATCCATAACCCCTTCCGTGCCAGAGAGGCCTGCGATTTATTGCACGGAAAACTCAATATGGCTGCTCTTTTCCCCCCACTCTTCTATTTATGGGAAAAAATCTTCCCAACAGATCCCAAACGGAAACTTTAACCCTTCCACCGTGACGCAGCGCCGCCGAAATGGTTTTGCAGGCTCCTCCGGCAGTGACGGGGTTAGCCGGATTCTTCTTTCACGCAATGGGGCTACGGCGATTTTTTTTTACAAATGTAATAGCACTTAAGACCCCTGATTGTCCCTGTCAAACGCCATGCGCGCGCTGTCAGCGCAATGCAAAAACCCCAAATAAAAATGAATTGTTGTATCCAGCAGGAGAATAATGTAAGTGAGTGAAATGTGACCTAGTCGCTGTTAAATCCCCAGCGCATCTACATTTGCAAGCCGCGCTCCTCATTGTCTGGCTATTTCTCATAGTATAATAGCAATGATAAGGCACTCCAGGGCTTGACATAAAATGGTTCATTAAAACAGTTCTTGAGTTTCTAAAGTCACTCAGTAGCACTTGGTAAAGCTCTTGGTACCTTATAGCACCCCCGAGGCGGATGTAAATGAACCATGCACACCCTTCCCTGTCGCGTCTTATTGCTTTTGAATGGAGTGTTCTCATGATGATCACTCTGCTTACGCTTGTGCCTCATACAATACTTTCCTGTCTCTGTCTCCCTGCACATCTTGGTCCTTACAAGCAGAGGCAGTTAAGATATGTTTGCTGGGTGACTGCTACGCGCATGATGTAATAATAACGTGTTGGGTGTAACAGTGTGGCAATTCCTTGCACAGCGCTGAGCAAAGTATTAGTAGTAGGGGGTCGCAAACTTGGGGAAGCAGAGTGGCGGTTGGCAGCTTTGCATCCCCAAGATGTTCTGCAGCAGCTGCGGCCCATCACCTCCGCACGTCCCCCCAATTTTCCAATCCTCTTGGACGAGTGGATTGTTCCAGCAATGATGGGGGTTAAGTATGAAGGTCTCGTGGCTGCAAAACTGGGGCAACTGTTAGCCCTAGATTTATCAAAGACAAAGGTTTACATTGTTTCTTTGATACTGGTGCAGATTTTACTCTAGATTTGTCCTGGTCTTGCAGCTGAGAGACTTTGATACCTGTACCTGATTGCTAGCCAAACTATGCCTCTGTATGACGAAACGTGTTGGGTGTATGAGCGTGAGTGCCGACGTGGACAGGGAATAGAAGATCTGATGATGCTAAAAATCAGTGAGACTCAGAGAACCAAAGATCGTTGAAAGCTCTGATATTTCTTTCTTTATAAAATATTTTAGTACTGCAGGTGAAAATATATTGAGATTTACCTCTCCTTTTCAAGAATGTCCTGTGTACAGAATATTGTATGACAACATTAAATATTACAGTTTGGAACAGTTTGGAACATGTGTAAAGTATGAAACAGCTGATGTCTTGGAAGATTGTAAACAAGAGGTGGTTTTAAAAGATTAAGGTACATTGTTCCAGAAGTGAGGTGCCTGGTAAGAGGGGCGACCAGATTCTTTATGGAACCTTGGGACCATAAGCATGCTTCTGGAGGCAGATCGAACATAGGCAGATCGAACATAAGCATGCTTCTGAAGACCGATCTTGACAATTGATGTGTACATTAAGGGTGAGAAGCCTGCTCAGACAATTGGGTAACTTCTCCAGAATGTATTGAAAGACAGGAAAAATGTACTTTGCATCTGGACTCAAGCGATAACCAACATGGTCCTGTTAACATATTGCAAATACTGATGTTGGAGTTACAGGATGAGACAACACGTTGATTGCATGAACTGTTTGTAAGACTCCTTGGTAAAGCCAGTTTCCTGAAATTTGTGGTTCAATACTATATCAACACCGCTGATCGATGAGGAGTCTGTTCCTTTATCCGGGCATTCAGCAGATGCATTTCCACCAATCAGAGCTTCATCAATTGTTGATGCAGAGTTGAATTTGGGGTGCTGTACTACACACTGCAGAATGTCCCATAGCCAATAATTAGCATTAGTATCTATTGGGGAATGCGCTTTCTGACCATGGTAAGGTTTATTCCTTAAACATGTGCCCAGTTTGGTAGAAGTTTTGGATTAGACTGTAAGCTCCTCGGGGCAGGGACTCCTCTTCCTTAATGTTACTTTTATGTCTAAAGCGCTTATTCCCATGATCAGTTATTTATATTATCTGTTATTTATTTGAGTACCCCATGTATTACTACTGTGAAGCGCTATGTACATTAATGGCGCTATATAAATAAAGACATACAATACAATACAATACAATGTCAGTGCGTCAATGGGCAGGGAAAGCCAAGCTTTAAGTTGGAGTCTAGCAATATACGGTACCCACATTTTAAAGCTGGTAACTTAGGCTAGATTAGTGTTAGGGTTTTTAAGCAAATTAGTAGCTTTGTATTGTATTACAGGCGGCGCTCTTCAGAGTTTCTTGCTGGAAAGACCAAAAGTCTCATTTTCAATGCAATTACATGTCACACTTTTGTGAGTACAATATTTGATGATTTTTTTTATAATTGCTGTATTAAACGATAATATGGAGCATGTGCTTTCTTGTTTTTAGATACACCTATATATGTCTATCTATGTCTATCTATCTGTCTATCTGTCTATCTATCTATCTATCTATCTATCTATCTATCTATCTATCTATCTATCTATCTATCTATCTATCTATCTATCTACCTATCTACCTATCTATCTACCTATCTATCTACCTATCTATCTATCTATCTATCTATCTATCTATCTATCTATCTATCTATCTATCTATCTATCTATCTATCTATCTATCTATCTATCTATCTAATATATATATGCTCTGCAATGCGTTGCTGGTAACGAAAGGGTTATGATTTCTTTGGAACATTCTGCATGCTGTAAGTTGTAAAGCAGACTCCTTCAACAGCAGAGACCAATCCTCCTGGCTCCCTCCCAACAGCGATCAGAGCCTGTAAATAAAGCTATACATTTCCTGTCTCTATTGTTCAGGAGTCGCAGGAATGAATTGTGCAGGCTGTGCCACCTCTGACCCTCAAATTGATAGGGAGTTAGGTGAGCAGGTGAAATGATTAAATGGGGAAAATAGAAGGTTCCAAACGGAAAACGTAATTATGACTCCTCCCCCGGCTTTCTGTGTTTGGCTTTGTATTATGAAGCTCCTTGTAGAATTTCTCTATCACCCCGCAGGAAAGCCTGTAATAACTGAAAGTACAAAGTGTCAAAAGGAATTTTTCAGGCTTTGACAGCTCATAAATTACAGTTCATTGGCTTCTTCTGGGGCTTTGATTTAAATTAATAGGCAGTCAAATCTATATTTTTTTCCTCTTTGTCTCTCAACGCTGAGGCAGAAGGCTTAAGGCTTACAATGCAGGGATGGATCATGTATTATCATTGAAGTTATATGAATCTATATATATATATAGAGAGAGAGAGAGCCAGCTGTGCGGATCCGAACAATACAGGACCACAGAGGGGGTTAGTTGCTAAAGTTTCACGCCTGCAAAACCGGGGCAAAAAAAAACAACACAAGATTTATCAAAGAAATGTAAGTTTTTCCTTTGATAATTCTGGTGCAATTTTTTGCACTGGCTTTGCCCTAGTTTTGCCGTTGAAAGATTTTGGTAAATAAACCCCATCTTTCTTGCTTCCAAAAGCTAATACTGTAATCTTAAATGTGCATTATTCGTCTAGATAAGGGGTGGGGAACTTCAGTCCTCAGGGGCCATCAACAGGTAAGGGTTTTAGGATATCCCTGCTTCAGATGATTGAGCCACCTATGCTGAAGCAGGGATATCCTGAAAACCTGACCTGTAGGTGGCCCTTGAGGACTGGAGTAGCTCACCCATGATCTAGAGCCACTGAACCCCTTAAAATGCACTCTTTACATTGGCCAAGATATCTATAGATAGGAGAAGTCTTCTACCCGTGTTCCATGTAGACCAGGAGTTCCCAGGGCCGTTCTCAGGGGTTCCCAGGGAAAAATGGGGTAATAGCAGATATTTTAGATTGCACAAAGCTGATTAAATGTTCTACCATGGTATTATAAATTATATTTTATGTAGAAAACTGTTACACTCGTTGATAAAAATGAAAATGCACACATAGGGTAATTCCAAGTCACAACACATTTTTGAAGGTGTTACATGGTTTCACACTATAATTTGTAAGAGTCCCCCCATTTTTTAAAGTTTGAATACTACTTAGAGAATAGAGATGCTGCAATATTATTTGACTGTTCAAAAATGATACCTCCTGCTCCATCTGTCATATACTAATGTCACCCAACTCCCGTCTATTTCAGCGCCACAGGAAGCTGTAGAACATCTTCCGTTCCAATCATTCTGCCCTTTTCTAACTACAGCTGGAAAGCGTTGCATTGTGGGGAAGAACTGTAAGTTGTCACTGTGCGTTAGAGGCTGAGCAATATCTTAAACCAGTATGAGCAGAGAAAGACATGGGTATAATTGAATCTGAGGTGGCACAACAGGTAGGAAAGTTGTCAGGCTAAGTGAGGCTGTTACCTGCTGTCAATGTCTGTGTTTATGTTGTGAGCACCCCTATTTTATCTGTGAAGAAAGAGCTAAGGGTGGTTGGGAGTGTCTACAGATACTCAACATTCTATTAATCAGTATTTCTTCATAGAATTATCTTCTAACAATCTAGGGTCTATATCAAAGGCTCTCTCCCAAGACATATGCCCCTACTTAATATGCTGTTATGATCTCTTCCACATCCTGAGTCAGCTCCATTCAAATGAATGGGACTCCAATGTTCTCCAGCACGAGCAAGTCGGCTACGTAGCCTATTGAGTAGTGGGGAAAGAGGAGGACCACACCATTCACACAGCATTGCTTACAGCACTTGCCAAGCACTAATCCCAATGTTCCTCAGGGACCATTGGGATGGGTGCGTCTAACACACATACTCTGTTACACGTTCCTATTTTTATCCATATTGTGGCCCCTTCATTAAATCTTTACTTTAGGATTTTTAGTGCACTCCCTTGTTTATTCAAATAAAAGATCCTTCACTGCTAGAAGACCAGCACATCGTTCGATGGGTTAAAGCCCCTTTCTTTTTTAATTCAGGTACATGTAGCCCTGCTTCCTATCGAACACAGACCACTACCAGGTGCTGTCTAACCTGTAGGCTCACAGGGCTTAAGCCTCTGCCACGGAGTGCCTGGGGTGATCACAATACTTATGACTTGGTGCAGCGCCTCCACCTGCGACAGCTTCCCTATAGGGGAAGTGGGTCTTCGCAGGAACTTATATACATGAACACACACACAGCGATATACCTTAATCATATACGTTTACTTGCAGCAACCAACAGCTCCATAGAGGAGACACTACTACCAGCGTCCTCAGAATGCTCACTCTCCCTTTCCCTTCACTTGGTGATCCCACCCCGTGTCCAGTTCCCGTGCGGAATACGTTCCCCCCTCCCCAAGTGAGACAGTGAATGTATGTGACTGCGCAGCCACCGTGTCCCGGAGTGAAAATGGTACCGTTGGTGCACTTGGAGTTTACCTGCCAGGTACTCCTGTACCCGGTTCTGCAACTATCTTCACAAAGGATCGGCGTGGGCGTAGATGACGTCACCCGTGAGTGCCCGGGGCGATCCCCCCCAGACACGCTACGGCGTATTGGCGGGGCCTGGTCCCAAGCCTCCCGCCATGTAGAACTGTACTGATAGCAATCGTATTCACAGAAGGGGATCTGGAACCTAACTAGGGCCAGTCACTAGCTCTGCTGCACACTACTGGGGCTCAGGGCCTAACTGGGTATGGGGCCTACGGCCTAGGTAGGGGCGACCTGCCTCCCTACACTGGAGCTCCTTCTCCTCCCCCCGCCAGCTAGCTCTGAACTCTTGTGCGCCCCATCACTTCCTTTTCCTCCATATTCTCGTACCTGATTGGTTCGGCCGTATCACGAGGGACCGCGAGGGCTGCTGGGACCCGTAGTCCCCTAACTCCCCTCCTCCCCGAGCTCTCCTCCTTCGCGGGCTTTGTGTGACCTGCTCTGCGCATGCACAACCTCTTGCCGAACTAGGTCTGTGCCTGCGCCACCTTAACATGGCAGCTCCTTACTCGGAACCTCCACTATTGGAGCGTTCCCGGGGTGCGACACATCCCACCCCACACAACAATCGGGGTAGAAACAGGGTCCCGGCTACATCCTCCCCCCTGTGGACTCCAACGACCCCACTTGGAAAATACCTTTAAACTGGTACAACTTTTAGATAATGAAAAATTGCATAACAACAACATTCCTCCCTCTAAATCAGATTGTACATTTCGCTAAACATCACAATCACTGACTGCACACGGCTGCGGGCCCACTGCTGAGCCTCATAGTGGGGTGCCCCAAATTGATCATAGGCCATCCTCATGGGAGGTTGCCTGTTTCTCTGGCTTCTTCTCAACTGGTGTTCAGTCACTCCCGTGGGCAAGTGACTGTCTGGGTCTTGAATCTCGAGTTCTTCCCTTGAGGGAGTTACAGTCTCTGAATTATCCTGACTTGGTACAAAGCACGGGCTCATTGGGTCCAGTGGCGAGTTTTCCGGAGTCACCCTCTGGGGTGTCGGTTCCCCGCGCCCTTTGCCCATTGCTCCACCGGGAGGTGCGCTCGGTTGAGGGCCCCTTTGAGAGGTTCCCTCTTGGGGATCATCCTGAAAGGTTGAGTTCCCTGGCATGTCGTCTTCCAGTGTCCCCTCCCCATCCAACAAGGATGTAGGCCACTCCAAATCCCCCTCCTCCACTCGGGGAATAGGGAGCAAATGATTTTGGTGCCATGTTTTCACCCGACCCTCAGAGTCTTTAATGCGGTAGACTGGAAGGCCAGGCATTTGTGAGGCTATCTCGTACACTCTCTCCCTCCATCGGTCAGCCAATTTATGATTTCCCGGTGCTCCCAGGTTGCGGAGGAGTACGGCGTCGCCTGGTTTAATGTCTCTGTATTTAACTTTATGATCGTATCGCCGTTTATTCCCGGCGTTCAGTTTTTCGGTAGATTTCTCAGCTTGGGTGTAGGCCCTTTGAAGATTCTCTTGCAATCGCTGTACATAGCGGAAGTGAGTATTATTATGCACCCCATCGGTGGAGACTCTAATTTTATATCCACCAGCATTCGGGCTTCCCGCCCAACATAAGGAAGTACGGAGAGAATCCCGTGGTGTTATGTCGCGTGCAATTGTAGGCATGCACTAGAGTTTCCACATGTCGGCTCCATTCAGTCTTTTCGACCCCCGTTAAGTTGCCTAACATATCCAATAACGTGCGGTTGAACCGTTCTGGCAATGCATCCCCTTCGGGGTGGTAGGGGGTAGTTCTAGACTTAGCGATGTGCAAGATTTTCAGCAGTTCTTTTATTAAGTTGCTTTCAAAGTCTCTTCCTTGATCAGAATGAAGTCGTTGCGGGAGCCCGTAATGCACAAAGTACTTTTCCCAGAGCACCTTGGCCACCGTAATGGCTTTTTGATCTTTGGTCGGGAAGGCCTGGGTGTAGCGGGTGTAGTGATCCGTGATGACCAGCACATTGCCTATGCCGCGGCTGTCAGGTTCAATACAGAGGAAGTCCATGCACACTAAGACCATAGGTTCGGTGCTTTTTAAGTGGCCCATTGGGGCGGCCCTGGTGGGCAATGTCTTCCACTGAATACACCGCACACACCGTCGACAGTGATGCTCTAACACTTCTCTCATTTTGGGCCAGAAAAATCGATCTCTCGCTAGGCCAAAAGTCTTGTCAACCCCCAAATGGCCATGTTCATCGTGTAGGGCCTTCAGAACCAAGTACAGTAGCCTCTTTGGCAGTACGAGCCGTCTCCTATTCGGGTGGTTATGGTACTCTACCACTCTGTACAGCAGATTGTCTTGTAGCTCGAACTTGTCGGCTTCCCACATTAGTATCCCTGCCACATCTCCCGGAGCCTGTCTGAGGAGGGCCGGGCAATTTTGCCTGATAGCATAGCGAATGGCCCCCGCGACTGGGTCTTGCTCTTGGTAGCGTACCATATACTTCCAGGCTATGATCTTGTCGGGAGTAACATGCATGCCGCTGGGGTCCCGATAAGCTTCCCGAATAGCGTTGGATGCGCATCCTAGCGAGTCAGCCACCCTTAATTCAGAGAACGCCACTTGATCATTGACGATGGCCGCGGTACAACATAGCGCTCTTATTCCGGGTCCCGGAATTTCTTCCCATTGGTCGTCCTCAGGGGTGGTGGCCAGCCCTGGTCGCCTAGACAGGGCGTCAGCTCCAATGTTCAAGGGGCCGGGCTTATATTTTAGGATGAAATTGTAATTGAATAGGGCGGCCAACCAACGATGTCCAGCCGCATCGAGTAAGCTACGGGTCGTAGTCCCTCTGGATATTTTTGATGTAACACCGCCCCTAGTCCACTCAGACTAGCATCCACATGCAATATATATGGCTGTTCGGGGTTTGCATAGGCCAACACGGGGGCCATGGTTAAACTCTGTCTTTGAAGGCATTTTCGCACTCTGTCGTCCATTTGTCCCCGAAGGGTTGTCGGGCAGGTGTAGCCGTCCGGCCGGTATCTTCCGGGTATATCTTGAGGAGGCCGTTGAGGGCTTTTGCCCGTCGGGAGTATCCCTCCACAAATCGGCGATAGTATTAACAGAACCCCAGGAACGATTGCAGCTCCCCCACATTGTCAGGTCGGGGCCAATTGATGATGGCTTCTATTTTGGCGGGGTCGTGGCGATTCCTTCAGCGGACACTATGTGTCCCACGTAAGTCACCGATGTCCGGCAGAGCCGGCATTTGTCTAATGAGAGTTTGAGCCCTTCCTGAGCTAATCGGTCGAGCACCTTCAGGAGCCAGGCCTCGTGTTCCTCCAGGGTTCTTCCGAAGACTATGATGTCATCTAAATATACTAGGCATTCCCGGGGGTTCAAGTCCCCTAACGTCTTCTCCATTAACCGCTGGAAGGTGGCGGAAGCACCAGATATGCCTTGGGGCATTCGGGTGAATTGGTAGAACCCCAAGGTGCCAATGAATGCCGTTTTCTCTTGATCATCATGACTCATAGGTACCTGATAATACCCGGACCGGAGGTCCAGTACACTGAACCATTTACTCCCATGTAGCGCGTCCAAGATTTCTTCTATGCGGGAACGTTGTATTGGTCTGGTACTGTTCGATTGTTGAGTGTCTTGTAACGTACACTTAACCTCACCGTCCCATTCTTTTTCCGCACTACCACTATGGGTGAGGTGTAAGGGCTTCGGGATTCTGTAACAATTCCAGCTTCCATCTCATGGAGGGCCGCTCGTACATCTTCTATGTCCCTAGGAGCGAGCCGACGGGAACGTTCCCTGAAGGGCTTGGTATCAGTCATCCGAATGGTGTGTTGGGCGTGTCGGCTGCACCCCACATCCATCTCCCCTGTGGAGAATACGGATCATCTCTCTTCCAGTTGCACTCGCAGCCGCTCCTTCCAGGTATCCGACAACCCGGACGAGCAAAAGTCGAAGTCTAACGGCGATCCGGGATCTTCCACTTGGGAAGCTTTTACTTGTACGACCTCGTCCACCAAGCTGACGGGGTAAATCCTTCCTATCTTCTGTCCCGTGTCGATGACCATGGGGAATGGCGACAGATTCTGGACCATCACATAAATTCGACGGGGAATGGCGGTCGGCCATTTCCGAAATTCCGGTAGTAGCCGGTATCCTCGGCGGACATCTTCTTCGGGCGTGCTTTCTAGAGAAAAAAACTGTTCCTCGCCTACTCGTTCAGCATAGGCACACCAGGCGGGTATTCTCTGCGTTTCTCCCGGCAAGAGCCGGCTCAGTCCGGCCCGGCCGCAGAACAGTAGTCCGTGGTTCTCCAAGGGGGCCGGAGGGGAATCTGGATCCACCTGGACAAGTTGTAGCTGTAGAATGGACATGGGTAGTTCGTTAGTTTCTTATAGATAGGCCCGGAAGACGGCTTGTACAATGTCCGCATTCGTACCTAGGATGATTGGATACTTAGGTGTCTCTTTGGGTTCTAGGCACACCAAGGTGCCCACCTTCATGGGATGAGACTTCCCAGTGTTGAGCTGTTGTATCTCCAGATCCACGGTCACTATGTCATCAATAGGGTAGTCGTCATTGCTCAGCCCTCGTACTTTGATATGCCCGGCTGATTTCAGAGGATGCTTCTGTAGGTGTCGATCATAGAATCCTCGATAGATGATGGTTACTTGGGACCCCGTGTCCAGCAAGGCCGAGGAGTAGATACCGTCTACTAGTACTCGGATCAGCGCTACGGGTCCCACGCGGTTACTCTCTTCCTCAGATTCGCCGCCACTTTGGGTGTAAACCGGGGCTTCTGGGCTGGTCGCGTAGGCCCTGCATATCATGGCCTGGGGTGTGAATTTCTTGGGAGAGGGACTCCGGTGGCAAGATTCGCCCATTCGATAATCGTAGGAGATATGCCCTTTTTTTCGGCATTTATAGCAGGACATGTCCCGGGGTGTGGCACGGTGGTCAAACGGAGGCGAGGTCCAGGTGGCGTATTTCGGTCTCTTGGGACCGGGTTTATCCGGGGGTTCCTCCTTCTCAGTACTCCCTTTTGGTTTAGTGCCGCTGGCTGCTTTAGCCTTCTGTAGGGAGTGGAGCATGAGATGCGTTTTGTGCTCTTTGACTTGCTGTAACAGTTTGATAAACGAGGGAGGAGGTCCTCGAGTGAGATTGTCGCGAATCATATTGGCAATAGGGTGGGTAGGACTCGACCCCCGTAGGTATTGCTTGCGAAGTTATTCGTCCATCTGGGAGGCGGTCAAATACTTATGATGCAGTAGGGGTCCCAGGGAGATTTGCACACGGTGGATATAGGCAGACAAATCTTCTCCCTCCTTTTGATTTATGGCATAGTACTTGGCCTACAAGGCCCCATCATCCTCTGTCGCGCTATAGGCCTCGACGAGAAACTCGATCATCATGCGAGCGGTCAGGTCGGGGTACTGTTCTTGATGTATGCTGATCAAAGTGGACGCGGGGCGTCTCAATCACTCCATGAGCCGTTGGCGTTTTACCACGTCGGTACAGGACCATTCCTCCATTACTCCCCTAGTATGTTCCTTCCAAGGATTTATCCCATCTTCTCCCGTGGGCACAGGTAGAGTCCCCAAGAAGGCTTTCAATTTCCGGTAGCTTTGCGAATGCGTGGCCATGGTAAGGGCTTCTACTAGCGGCAGTAAGCTTGAGGGAGTGGCTAACTGGTCTATCTTGTCATTGAGTTTCTGCAGCATGTCACCACGCACTCCCGCTTCCTCGGATGCGCTAGACCCGGGGTAGCTACAGTCTGATGGGCAGCTACCCGCCTTGCTCGCGGGGTAGTGTGCAAAAGGGAGCGTAGGGTCATCGGTACTTAGTTCCCCCACAGGGGGGTCCCGCAGGGGATAGACCAAGGGGCTGCCCCCGGACGGAGAGTTTGGAAGCGGCAGATATTGAGGGGCGGCAGGCTCGAGGACTACAAGATCTCGCCGACAATCTACTAGCAAAGTGTTCCACTTAGCGTCCTGATCTATGAGTATGGACAGCATCTTACTGTGAGTAATTCTATTTACTTTCACCCCATGTTATGGTCATTCAGACAGTGGGAGCCGGTTTTATTATACAGAATACAGGAAGCTCTAGGGTGGCGGTTCAATTAGGAAGAACAACAGCCAGCACTGTTCACTCACAGTTACTGACTGTATTTTTATTTACACCTCCCAAAGGCCGCCTTATAGTGCTGGCAACGCGACCGAAAACGTCACCCGTTGCCATCCGCAAACGTTATAATTTAACTTTCAATGACGTCGCTAGCGACGGGGTCACTGAATGGTTTACAGACAGTCACATGTGGCGACAGTCTGTAAACAAATCAAATTTAACCCGCTTCCAAATTTTTGGTCGCTCCATCGCCGTTGCGCTTACTATAAGCGCTGGCGACGGAGGCAATTGTTTTGTTTTGGAGCGATGTCGAGTCGCCGTTGCGGGCACTATAAGCGCAGCCTAAGCCTGAGCGTACTTTTCCTTAACTGCTACTTTAAATCCAGGATGCTTTGATAGTCCTTCTCTTCAAGCAAGTTTATATGTTACAACTACTTTACAGGCTGTTACGTTGTACTTTGATTTGGAAGCACTGAAAAATGGGACTTTGTTTCTTTTTCCACTATTCATCTTCAAGTGCACTGCTAGTGCTCTGACAGTTTTCTCAATGAAGAGACCCATGTGTTTGTGCAATATCTATGAACTATAATCTCATGTATGAAGAACTCATGTAGGTTCCTGAAAAGGTATCACAACCTGCAACACATCTACACTTCTACTGGACCAATCCAGTTACTGGAATTCGGGACTGCACGGCAGTAAAGAAGCTGTGCCATGTTTGTTTTCTCTTATGGAATGGCCTTCACAGTATTTAGATGAGCCACCAGGTAATCACTGCCTGATGCATTGGTGGGTACTCTGGAAGGACCATGGTGCAAGAGCGATGAACATCGTAGGGTACTCGTACTAACCCAACACACAAACATACCAATACAGCACGGGAATTCAGAGTAGACACAAGGGCATCCTAAATATTTAAAAAAAACTTTGATTTCATTGGGTAGAAGGATTCACAACATATACTATGGGAAAATGGGCAGCCTAGATGGGTCATGCAGTTCTTATCTGCCTTCAACTTCTAACCTCCGTGTTCATTAAGCTTCGTTATGGGATAACAACACATCTGAAAACGCATTAACTCCCATTCAAGTCAATGGTAGTTTGCCCGTTCGAGTGCATTCACCCTGTAACAGAGTTTGATGAATCTCGGGGTATGTTTCCTTGTTAACGGTCTCCTGGGGCATTGCTTAAAGAGAGGGGGTAATTGAGGGGAGGTACACATAGGGCAAGGGGCAATAGAAAACGTCATTATGAATGATACATTGATCCCAAGCACATCTGGTAGGATGCAACATCAAGAGAATAAAACAAGTCTTCCTTTAATTGGTACCATGGCTTTGCTGGGCTTCAAGGCATATCCACGCGAACGCATGCAAAAATAAAAGCCGTTCAAGCTACACTGCTCAGAGATCTCTGCCTGGGTGTGCAGTGCGACAGTTCACTAAATAAATATACCCCATAATTTAGGATCTGTATCATTGCTTTTGCCATTGCTCGTTTCACTCTTTTGATGCTCTGATTGCCTTGCAAAGTGAGAAAGTACATAAAATGTCTCATTTTAGTGGAGTGTGACATATTTAACTCTGCGCAATGGGTCATTCTATGTGTTAGTACACGCGCTGTTGAGCAGACCTGAATATTCCCCTTTGGTGAATGGGCTATTATAAAAGCCCTGAGGCAAAGAACCATTGTCAAACAACAGGCAAGCCAAGCTTGTTACTGGCAATGACTCCCTGCATCCTAATGGAAACTGAACTAGATTCGACGTTGGACTTGCTTCTATATTTTAACATGGAGATGTGCGAATTTCTTCAACTTTGCTCTGCAAATCTTTTTTTCAGTTGGCGCTTAAGTTTCCCGATTCTCGAGAAATGTTTGTGAAAGTTCACGCTGCTGGAAATTCCGCCAGTTCCGAAAGAATCTTGCCAATCTTGCCAAAATATTCTCCCTCTTTTGCTAGAACTTTGCAAAAATAGCAATAAATGGCAGTGTGGTATATAAATGGCGGTGTGGTATATAAATGGCGGTGTGACCTTTTACATTGACGTAATGCTTTGGGATTTTAATTTTTTTGCAAAGCACGCGGTTTTTGCAATCCTCTCACAATAAAAATGTGGCAATTTATGCCTGATGTGTGGAAAAAATGTCACTTGTCTATTGGAACACAATCGTTGTGGCACTGAATGTTTACTTGTGTGTGTTCATTTCATTAGGGTAATATGGACATTTCTCAGGTATTATGCTTTTTCTCAGTCATTATGCTTTTTATATGGCTAATAAAACTCACGAGGTGATTTGAAACAACAGTCCTACTAAATCAGCAACTTTTGGTGATATGGGCACCTGAACTGCTCCTATTAGGGCACAATTTGCTCTACAGCCAGTAAATATAATGATTGATTCGTATTGTTTACATGGTGATATTTATAGATTTGTCTTTTTGTCCATTTATTAGATATTTGTACTCTGGTAGGTATTCTACCATTTCAGCTTTAACCTTACCAGTACTAGAGGTACATGCAAAGCATTAGAACTCTTTGGGGCTGTTCTCGTAGCTCTGAAGCCGTCGTTGAATAACCGCGCGGTTCGGCATCTTTAGAAGTCGTAGAATGAAATGTGAAAAAAAAACATATTCTCTATAGCAAACTGCTCCTTCTAAACGGCATCTAGAAAAAGTGACAAAACCACATGGTTTAACAGCCAGAACGCGGTGGTGCTAACCCCATCCCGAGTCTTATAGGGTATTCCTGGAGATGTGGGTTTTCCTGGAGATGTGGGTTTTCCTGGAGATGTGGGTTTTCCTGGAGATGTGGGTTTTCCCGGAGATGTGGGTTTTCCTGGAGATGTGGGTTTTCCCGGAGATGTGGGTTTTCCTGGAGATGTGGGTTTTCCCGGAGATGTGGGTTTTCCTGGAGATGTGGGTTTTCCTGGAGATGTGGGTTTTCCTGGAGATAGGGGTTTTGCAGAGATAGGGGTATTGCGGTGATAGGGTATTGCGGAGACATGGGTTGCACTCTTTCAGCAAACCCCGTATTTCAGGCTTTGGATGGACCTCGCCATACTGATCTCAGCACCCTTGAGCTCTGAAAATTGCAGTTGTCGTAAACATAAAATGTGAGTTTGAGGCTTTTTTGACAAACCGGTCGAATTGGCAGAGTCGGAGTGAAACCTGAAAGTAGGATTTGAGAATAGCAAAGTATGCAAATCTGATCGGAAAGGGCTCTTTAGGCGCGAATTGACACACTGCACAGCTACAATAATAGGTCCCATTGTTTCTTCCCATAGATCTTTAACCTCAATGCTCTGTTCTGCACGCTCCTTTAACCATCACCATAGTGTTAGGTTCATACTGGCACTGTCCCTTAACCGACCACTCTCATCTTAGGGCAGTGGTTCTTAACCAGTCCTCAAGACCACCCAACAAGTCAGGTTTTGAGGATATCCCAGCTTCAGCACAGGTGGCTCAATCAGTGGCTCAGTCGAACACCTGTAGTAGGGAAATTCAGGGGGGCATCACCTACAGTATACAGGAGCAGCAGCACGGAGAGCGTTGACTTTCTTGTGTACTTGGAAGAATGTTCTGCAGTGATTGCTATAATCAGGTTTCTTGGCTGAAAATGTTGGTATATCACCTATGTTTTAGTACATACAAAAACGAAAACATGCTTTGATATGAGAAGGGCAAAACGGCAACACTGCTTGGAGTACAAACCCAGAATTTCGATAAGCTCTTTGCCCTATGGTAAAATGTGATCAAAATACAGTAAAACAGAGATACAGTGAAATATCTGAAATGTCCACTTTAACTTTAACAAGAGGACATTGTGTCCAGAGGGTCTTTGTAATTGAATTATAGGCTTTCACTGTGTGTACTTGTAGCAGAGGGCAGGCCATTCCGTTTCACTTTATACTTTCCCAGTATGAAACACAAACTGCTCATGAAGCCCCTATAATTCAATCAGAGGAAGCCTTAGGGTGGCAGACCCAGTAGAAGACTCTGTTCTAGAGAAACAATGAATCATAAAATGAATTATTGCTGAAGGGGGTCTCTCCACATATTATAAGGGTCATGTATCAGTGGCCATTGAATGCCACAAAAGCAGAAATGATGCACTTCACACAGTGGTAAATGGGCTATGACAATAGCAGTAATACTGTTCCTATTTCTATAGGAAAATGTAACTTTAAATGAAAGAGGTAAAGCGTCTCCGATATGCTATATTAATGTGAGAGTCAATCGTTAATACAGAGGGTTTGTTAAAAAGAAATTGTGGAATTGTTGGTACTTTACAGAATAAAAAATAACGGGACTCTATGATAACTGATATATAAATATAAATATATATATATATATATATATATATATATATATATTAATAAAACAAATGTGAATTCGGTGCATTTCATGATTTACCCCTCTCCCCACGTATAGATCTGGATATACAGATGTGCCGTAGCATACAGTGGTAACATTTGCACTTATGCCAGCGTGCCATGTTTGAGAGTGAGCTTCCTACCCAAAGACAAATTCTACTACAATACAACGACACAGTCTTGAGTCTTTCCTACACTCCCAGATCAGATGTGCTGCCTTTTCTAGTCTCTTTATTTGACTTTACTCGGTTGACAAATATAAGCCATAAGCACCTCAACCTTTTACTACCCTATATTGTGTACACACTAGGCCATATCTACTAAACAGTACTATGTCTGAAGAACCCTTTCATTGCCAGAAGACACCTCACAGTCCATTGATTTGAATGGGCTGTAAGTTGTCTTCTGGCGCCAGGAGATGTCTGACGGAATAGCACAATTTTGTAAATATGGCGCACAATCTCTCTTATGGGATATTCGTACAAGGGATACATAATACTGGGAACATGTTCACATTTTTTCTTCTCTTCAGCATTCACAGATACAATGAAAGTGTTACTTTGAGTTTTCCGGCTGGATTTCATCAGGCCTGAACACAAGTTCAGTAAGGCAAACACCCATGTCTGATTGACATCGGTCCCGATTGGAGTGGTCCACCTTTACTTATTATGAGTGTGTCCTGTTCAGATTCCTTCTAAGAGTTGGTGAGTTATCAGATGACCAGATTGCTTGTCAAAGCCATTGAGAATATGTACTGTCCATTGGAATGTCAAATCAGACTTGATTTTGGTGTTGGAAGACTAACAGAATTTAACAACCTCTCTTCTAATTGAAGCAACTCACCGAAAGCAAAGCAAAAATAAATAACTGGCCAATAATAATCGATCATTAGCCGTCTCTATTTGGTCATTTGAAGATTGCGTTATAACCACAGTCTGACAATGTGTTAATTTTTGGGAAATAAGTCGAGATGTTAGGTCCCCTTTTTGCATGCGTGTTCAATGGACAAAATTAATGGTGTCTCCACGTTCCAGGTCATTCAAAAAGGTCAATTTAGCTCAGGTTTTTAACATTGGGGCAGAAGATATAAAAGCCTATGCTGCCTGAAGTTGTCTTTAGAGCTACAGTATCATACATCGTCACCTTTTTATATCTCCCATAATGCTTTAAAAGCTTAGGCTGGCAGGATATGTGGTTAACGCCCCAGTTTCTGATAACCAAGTACGTGCTTAGCCAATACTCGTTGTGTGATTCATTTTCCGCATGCTCCGAAAGATCTCACATAAAACAAGGATAGACCAAGCCTGTCTCTTTCACTCATAATCACCTCATTCTGACTGCAAGGGTCATGGTTGGTTAGCCTTTGTTTCATGTTGACATTCCACCAGGTCGAGCATGCTGGTATTGTTACATCTCTCTTTTTCCCAGCAGATCTGCCCTCTTTTCCTATGTGATGATATCACTCCCCCGCCATCCTCCCCCTGATCTCATCGGGTCGGAAATTATCACCATGGTCCTGCCCATCCACCCGGAGGGCAGCAGAGAAGGTAATATAGCCAAGGACTGATCTTGTTGCTCAGTATCATTGAGGCGGACACAGCTGATCCCTATGATAAAATACATGTTGACATCTGTCAGCATGGATACAACAAGCAGGCTCCTGTATGTGTGCAGGTGTATTCTGGGGATGGCAAACGATATGGATGGCAGGCTTGTAACATTTAGCAAAATGTCATTTTAAAAAAACCCACTGGATTAAACCGGGAGAGTTAATGAACAATGATAGCTTCATAACGTTGCCTGAATTTTACTTGTTAATTCTACTTATACAAGAATGGCAAGAATATACTGTGTGTGCTCTATATGCACGTCGATGCCACAAAGCATATTTGAGGTTTTAGTGGCTGAATGTAAGATGCACATTTTTATTTAACCCTTTATTTTGCTTGCTAAAGCATATAATGCTCTGGGGAGTAATGAATGTGTTTATCTATTACTAGGCAACAAGCAAAAATGTATAGTAATGCTGCCTTAAGCAAAGAAAAATAGGGCCTATGGATGGGAATAGGGCCTATGGATGGGAATAGGGCCTATGGATGGGAATAGGGCCTATGGATGGGAATAGGGCCTATGGATGGGTATAGGGCCTATGGATGGGAATAGGGCCTATGGATGGGGATAGGGCTTATGGATGGGGATAGGGCCTATGGATGGGAATAAGGCCTATGGATGGAGATAGGGCCTATGGATGGGAATAGGGCCTATGGATGGGAATAGGGCCTATGGATGGGAATAGGGCCTATGGATGGGAATAGGGCCTATGGATGGGAATAGGGCCTATGGATGGGGATAGGGCCTATGGATGGGAATATGGCCTATGGATGGGGATAGGGCCTATGGATGGGAATAGGGCCTATAGATGGGAATAGCACCTATGGATGGGAATAGGGCCTATGGATGGGAAGAGGGCCTATGGGTGGGAATAGGGCCTATGGATGGGAATAGCCGTATGGATGGGAATAGGGCCTATTTAATAAGGGCTCCCCGCTTGATACATGTTTCACTTCCACAGCTGCACTGTTTGTCCAATTTAAGACTGGTAGATTCCACCTTAAACTCACATGCGCATAACTGTTACACCTGATTGTACTATTAATATTTCAGTTCTGACTTTGGGAGACACCCAGCTTGCTTTTACTGTAGGAATCTACCAATACATTCCCACGTGTCACTTTAAACCTTCCTGTTATTTGAATGACTTGTTACATGAAACGTTAATGCCACATTTCCTGCTTATACATGATTGGAGTGTACGTTTAGTCTCGTGCTCGGGTGGCTGTAAACGGTGCTGTTATTTGCCCATTCCAGCTGCTGCTCTTGCTGAGTTGTATGGACTGAAATGCTGCACTTGTAGGGGCTGATGTATCAAAGTCTCCTGGATGCCAAAGTGGGGCAAGACTGGTGCAAGAAACTGCACCAAAAAGTCTCAAATAAATCCCATTGGAAACATTGGGATTTTTGCCTTTATATATTTGGTGCGTTTTTTTTGGGAGCCTCGGGACTTTGATACAAATGCCCCATAGAGTGGGTTCACTGAAGGAACATTACCTATTGTTCTGTGAAGTTCTTTATTGAGATCTTTCTTGGGACTCGAACCCGTTTCTTTTTGGGAACTCGGTACACCGCTTCCTTTATCGCTGCTATTTCAGTTATTGGTTTAGTCCATATACTTCTATTCCAAAGGGTTGGTGGTGCGCCCAAATCAATAAATAATTACAATATACAGAAAGGTGCAAAATCCTAGCACTAAGCCCCCAAAAATGGAGTCTGCACTCAAAGTTTTGTATACAAAAAGTGATATATTTAAAAATTGCATAAGTCAAAAAGGGTACAACAATTACAATATAACAACAATGTTTCTGGACACAGCCCCTTGGCCATATACACGGACTTGCTTTGCAGCATGGTGAAGGTATCCCCAGAAATAAAGGGGTTTCATTCATTCCTGCTCATCTGTGCCAGACATTATTCATTATTATTTCTACGTTTTCTTTACGTTTTTTTAGGAAATCTCTCCTGCCAGCAGCCAAAAAATAACCTGAATTCCAAAATATGGCTCAGGGATACGTGTTAAATGTGTCCGCTGAGGTCTTGTGACGAGTGGCGATGAAATCCAAAACCAACCTCCCATGCTGCTCTGCAACCCTACTGCTCTATATACAGGTGATGTGCTGCTCTGCAACCCTACTGCTCTATATACAGGTGATGTGCTGCTCTGCAACCCTACTGCTCTATATACAGGTGATGTGCTGCTCTGCAACCCTACTGCTCTATATACAGGTGACGTGCTGCTCTGCAACCCTACTGCTCTATATACAGGTGACGTGCTGCTCTGCAACCCTACTGCTCTATATACAGGTGATGTGCTGCTCTGCAACCCTACTGCTCTATGTACAGGTGATGTGCTGCTCTGCAACCCTACTGCTCTATATACAGGTGACGTGCTGCTCTGCAACCCTACTACTCTATATACAGGTGATGTGCTGCTCTGCAACCCTACTGCTCTATATACCAGTACAGGTGATGTGCTGCTCTGCAACCCTACCGCTCTATATACAGGTGATGTGCTGCTCTGCAACCCTACTGCTCTATATACAGGTCATGTGCTGCTCTGCAACCCTACTGCTCTATATACAGGTGATGTGCTGCTCTGCAACCCTACTGCTCTATGTACAGGTGATGTGCTGCTCTGCAACCCTACTACTCTATATACAGGTGATGTGCTGCTCAGCAACCCTACTACTCTATATACAGGTGATGTGCTGCTCTGCAACAATTCTACTGTGCTGTATATACAGGTGATGTGCTGCTCTGCAACCCTACTACTCTATATACAGGTGATGTGCTGCTCAGCAACCCTACTGCTCTATATACAGTTGATGTGCTGCTCTCCAACCCTACTGCTGTATATACAGGTGATGTGCTGCTCTCCAACCCTACTACAGTATACAGTATACAGCTGATGTGCTCTCGTCTATGAGACCGACACCATTAACTGTAATTGTTGCCATGCTTATCCTGCCTTGGGTTCAGTATGGGAGATCTGACGTTGCAGCCAATTTTGGCAGCATGCTGTATTATGTAGCTTCAATGAAATGAAAGCTCTCACACATATAACACCTTCTCTGTACATTTCTAAATGTAGTAACCAAAAACCTAATATAGATGTAGCCACGCCTGGTTGCTACCAGTCTACCCTCCCTATCACGTAAGTCCTGATAGATGCAGGTGGTGTCAGGCCCCCTATCTTGGGTTTACCCCTCCTCTTGCAGCTTCCTTGAGTGGCAAGAGTGGAGGTGCGACAGGGTCTGTGTGCAGCCAATCCGGGTGCAGACCTTGTGCCCTCCCCTTCTGCACTAAGGAAGAGGCAGTTATAAATTACAGTCAGTCTGAGTCTCTCCCTCTTGGGAGTGAGACGTGCCCTCGGCCCCTTAGGGGGCTGAAGAGAAACACCAGGCCTCAAACCTGATAGCTGGCCTAGGTACAACCAGAAGCTTGAGAGAAGATGTATGAAGATCTCCAGTGGCTGCAATAAAGAAGGCCTTGTTTTATATGCCCCTGCCTAAGTCTACAGTCTATTGGGTAGGGGTATGCTTGATGTGTTCAACTGCGGGGACTCTCCAGCTATGCTGGAGCCTGTGGTGGATGGAGGCACGTGCACACGAAGAAGATTGAAGCCTGAGACATCCAAAAGCCTGTCCTGTTATCCCCGCAACATCGCGGACCCTCAGATCTCCTGCAGCCAAACAGGTACAATGCATTAACCCGCACCTGGTAGCTAGCCAATTTCCCAGGGGGGGGTGGGGGCTACATAGAAATATGATAGTCCCCTCTGATAGTGAAGGGGTGTGTTACACACTCGAGTGGATCTTGCTAGAACAGAAATACTTCCCAGTAGTGCCCAAAGTGGTGTAAAAAATAGCAGTGGGACTACATCCGGGCATGGCCGGTAGATGATGCGGTTCCACTGATCCAATGATGTCGGCACAGCCTCCACCTCTATGTGGGGTGGAATCCCGCGTGGATGGTTCCACCATGAAGAAAGTCTCTCTCTCATTGGGGGTGATCAGGTCCCGGACCACCAAGGGCCAGGTTGCAACCGCGTCCTGGCCTTTTCCCCTCACACTTGTGCTACCGGGCAAGGTCCCTATCTATGGGGGGGGGGTCCCTGCAGCAGCCACAAGCTAACATGGGGTCGGGCCTAGCTGGGGCCTAAGGGGGTCTTTGGCCTAGTGCAGGGGTCAAAGACGCCCTCACCTACACACCCTACCCCTTCCTCATCCCAGCTCCAACTGGCGTGCTCCTAGCGTGCGCAATGTAACAATATCTTCAGCAGGTAAACCGGGCAGCCCTATTGGCTGTGTAGCATCACATGTCTGCAGCCCCTGGGGCTGCTGGGAACTGTAGTTCCCCTGCGAGGGCTTCTAAGCAATGGCCGCCGCTCCAGCTGCTCTCACTGCGCATGTGCAAGCCGTCTGCGCATGCGTGCCATATTCAAGATGGCTGCACCTTGCTACGGGAGCCACCGGCGACTCGGTTGCCTTCCCTGAGCAACCAGCACCTGCCCCTTGCCTCCGCTGTCTAGCGCAACCGCGCCGGGAGGTAAGTGGGCCATAGGGTAGCCAAGAGGGGGACCCTGGCTAGATATTTTTTTACGTTTTTTTTTTTTTTTTTAATAAGCATGATTTTTACATTTATTTTATTATTTGGCCAAACGTTTTTCAAAGTCAAACTTTTCGCAAAAGCTCTAAGGTTTTTTTATTTGCAAATTTTGCTCCGTTTTATACAAAAAAAATGGGGGGGAAAGGAGAGGGCTAGAAAAATAGAACCAAGAACCATAGAACCCAAGAACCCAAGAACCCAAGAACCCAAGGTATGTGACTTGGATTCGAAAATTTGCGGGTACAGATTTGGAATTTAAGAACCCGCCGTCCCTTACTTTTGAAACCTGTAAAAACCCGGAGACAACGCGCTTTGGGGCACCAACAGCATAAGAAGGTTTAGATCACGTTTGCGCCTTAATACTGGAAAGGATTACAAAATAAATCCACTTTGCTAAAGTGTCAATCCACGGGCGGCTTTTTTTTAAAATGACTTTTTATTTTGTTGATGTAGGGTTGAAGCGGGGGGTCTCCGGAGCTGAACCCCAGTAATGTCACCTCCGGGGACCTTCTGCTCCCCCAGATACTTTACCTATGTAGCGGCTGCCGGCAGCAGCTCCGCTCGGGTAGCAGGGATGACGAGTTGGCGGCTTTTCAAAGTTCCCTGCCGGCCAATAGGAAGCCGTGATGTCGTCATCCGGTGCGCCTTCCTATTGGCCCAGGGGATTTAAACATTGCCTAGATACCGACACCTTCGCACGTCAGTATCTCAGGAAGCAGGGGGTCCCCGGAGCTGAAATGAACGAACCCCGGAGACCCCCTGCTTCAACCCTATGTTAAATAATAAAAAATATTAATAATAAAAAATGTAAAAAGCGCGTGAAAGTGGAATTTGGTAAATAAAGTAGCTGCAATATTGCTGTATATACCCCTCATGTCACCCCACTGCCACCTCTGTCATGTAACATTTACCGCCCCCCCCTCACAGCCTCTTCAGTAGGATGGAAAGGGAAAGACAAACTGTAATTCGGCTGTGCACGAAAATCAATTATTGTTCCCCTCCCCCTCCCCCCTCTCCCCGGCTGGTTACCCGGGTTATTTTCTATCATTTTTGATGTGCGCTGTCTAAATTATCCCTCAGAAAAGTGATAGGGAGCGCGTCGCTCTTATGTAACCATCGGCAGTGAAAATTCTTGAGCGTGAGGGGAGGGGAGGGTGTAGGTTTGATGGTAGGTGAGCGCGGGTCATGTACACACAGACACTCTGAAAGAGTTTTGATGATTGCAATTACGTGCCTACGCTCTGACACAGCACACAATAAAGGCATACAATTAAATAGCTATTATTCCTAGCTGCCAGTAACACGAGTGGCCTATCAACATTCAGTTTATTCTGTCAGCGCTATGCTCACACTGGGGCTTATACTGTTATACTGTGTGGAGTTTGAAGGAAACGAAGAGAAGGGAAAGAAAAAAAAAATCAGGCTGTAGAAAGAAGGGAAAAAAAATATGCATGTCTAGGTTTATTATATCTATACAGCTGTAATTGCAAAGAGTGTGTTTCAAGTTCTGTCTATTCAAATGTGACATTATGGTTCTTTTGCCCGGGGGTAATTTTAGATCTAAGCTTAAGAAAACCTCACTTATCTCATTTCAGCTGCGGATTCGAAAGGCTCTGCAGTGAAATGTTACCGCTAACGTATTATGTTTTGGTTAATAGGTTTTTAAATTCTTTTTAAAGCCTAGCCTTCTCTGTATGAACTTCTCTGCGAGCGGGTATATTCTCAGAGGTGCGGTGTGGGTGACATAGCAGTGTCGCTATTAACCCTGCAATCCACTAGCAAAGGTTCAGTCTGCAACAGCGGTGGGCAACTCCAGTCCTCAAGGGCTACCAAGAGGTCAGGATATCCCTGCTTCAGCACAGGTGACTTACTCTTCGACTGAGCCATTGATTGAGCCATCTGTGCTGAAGCAGGGATATCGTGAAAACCTGACTGGTTGGGGGGGTCTTGAGATTGGAGGTGGCTACCCCTGGTCTATACGGTGCAGTTCAATGTAGGGTTAATTAATTAAACAAATGACAGTAAATGTTTAACCAAATCAGTGCTAGATGGGCCAGCAATGCATTGTCGATGTCTAATAGCTGTAGAGAATGCAGCCAAGCGTAGTAAATAACGTAAATATTATCATTTTATGATTTCAAAAATAAAATGATATTTTTCGGTAATAAAAGACTACGTGCAATTGTTTTCCCCCTTAAACCATTGAGGGCCTCACGAGGTTGAGAGGTCATCACAAGGGACAGCAATGGTGGCCTTGTGACATCCCATGAACGTAGCGCCTGTTGTGTTTGTGCCTTGGGGGTAATCACGTCTCGCAACTTTCCCAATCTCAGTGGGGTGGGGGGGAGGGGACCGGGTTCATATGATTGCTGCAGATGTAGCAGGTTTGCTGATCCTGTCACCGCGGGTAGACTAGCTAATTCCTGTGGTAATTCCTGCTGCCAGGGACAGCCGTGGTTGCGTTCCCGGCAGCCGGAGAAGTACGTCTGGCTTCATCTATGATCACTTGAACTTGGAGCCAGATTCTGGCACACAACGGAGTCACTGCAATTGCTACATTTGTCGGAATAACTCCAGTCCTCAAGCGCCACCAGCAGGTCATGTTTTATGGATATCCCTGCTTCAGCACAGTCAAAGACTGAGCCACGGATTGAGCCACCTGTGCTGAAGCTGGGACTGATTGAACCACATGTGCTGAAGCAGGGGATATCCTTAAAACATGGGCCTGAGGACTGGAGTTGAGAACCCCTTTCGGGATTGGGGCTAAGATCTTCTCCAGCCCATGGATCTGAAAAAGCAACGCTTTTCGGGTCAGAATAAACCAGTGCTGATGGCGTTACAAGGCTGAGCGCATTCGCTTTTCTACATCTTCAAAGGGGGACTGGGGACGGGAGCAAACAACCGGCTGAAAACCAAGGAGCGTAGAATGGAAATGATTCCTAAATTATGCAAGAAACCCTTCTGTTTCCTAGTCATTGCTATGCAATGAATGTGAACTCCGAAGTCAGCTGCTACTTCTCATGAATTCCATTTAGAATAATGGGGGGAAAAAAACAGGCGTTAAAGGTGCAGTCCCACTGCACGACATATAAGCAGTGGCAAACACAAGGGGAGATACTCGGTTCTGTAACCGTTTGTAGAGGGGTGTCTTGCAGCCAGGAGATTTTTCACAATTGACCACTATAGACTGATACATAATGCTTAATGGTGGCTATGTATCAACCACAATATTGCCTCCGTAGTGACACTAAGGCCGCACTTATAGTGACGGCGACGCGACGTCGCCCGAAAACAAATGCATTGTCGCCGCTGTGTGTGCTTATAGTAAGCGCGACGGCGACAAAGCGACGTGACAACGCGATTTTTGGTAGCCGTAATTATTTGATTTTTCAGTGGCTGTCGTCTCATGTGATAGCTCCTGAACCAATCAGGAGCCTGGTCGTCTGCGACGCCGCCGCAAGGCAAAATACAACTTTCGCTTGCGTCGGCGGTGACGTCAAGCATCGCGTCGTCGTCACTATAGGCGCGGCCTAAGGGAGTCATTTTAGTCTGAAGCCTTTGAAGTCAACGGGATTTTGTGGCTGAAAAAAGCTTGAGCAGAGACTCCGAACGACATAGTTAGCCCATAAATGACACACATTGAACGTGCACCTCCTAGTATAAAGGCGTTGCGGTATTTTGCACCCGTTCTGCCTCTAATTGCACACAGGGTTCCTACAGATGTAGCTAACCTCATTGTCTCCGGCGCCGCTGCCACACGCCGTCACATGACTGTGCTGGTCGTGGCACCAGAGGATAAACGCTGTGGGCGGTCCCATTCGGACGCACTGACCCCCCCCCACCCCCCGCAGCGTGATCGCCGCAGACACTGTCTCCGGCGCTGCAGAGTTTTGCATCTCGGACCCCAGCGGCCGGGAACAGTGAGTCTTGCTACATCTGTATATAGCAGTAAGGAGAATTAGGAAAGGGTGACATTGTCCACATATAACTGGACACACAAACCTTCTCCAGCGCGGGGGGTGCAAAGGTTTTTCTTGCACCCCCCAAATGCCTGGCATGGATTGTGAAGTTTGCAGAGCTGTGATGTCCCAGGTCCTCGGTGCCAATGTCAACCTGAATTATTAAAAAGGCAGCTTTAGTGCATCTCTTCGAAGCAAACCTTTCATGTGAGAATTGTAAAGGCTTTATTATGTGCCTGCGAACCACTGCCAAAAATTGATTTTTCTTTTTCTATCCTGGTTAATAATTGATGCGTTGGGACGAAATTTGCTTTCTATTTTATTCCAGCCACAGTCTCTATTAATGCTATGGTAATTCTGGTGGGGTTTCAATTATGTCACTTACGAGATCTCCCACGGTGCAGACATAATGGCTTTGCTCGATGTGACTTCTACTGTCTTCCAGCCACAAGAAATGTCTTGTGAAGTACTGCGTGTGCTTTGCTGATGGAACCTTTGAGTGTGCAAGATCAGAGGATGAAAGGTCCAGGTCATGAAGCACTGCCATGTACCGTTGTCTTCTAATGTCTCGCCACCCCAAGACACTGGTTCTCAAACCTCTCCTCGGGGACTGACGCCCGCACCATGTTATTGGAAAACACAATGCAATGGGTAGACAGGTGAATATAACTACATTGCAGATGAATAGAGTTGTGCAGGCTTTCTGCAGCTTCCTCTGCACATCTGCGGCCCCCACTATGCTGTTCCCCAACCCATTTCCCTTGTGTTAGTGACAGAAGAACCACAATGGATCCAGAGTGCTAGAAAGGGACGCTTTTGACATTGCCAAGGAACCTGCTGTGAAGGGAGGAGGATCTTCACGCCTGTAAGCAAAGCAAAAGGAGGCAGGCTTTGCACGTCACTACATCCCGTCTTATCACCAGCCCCACACCAATTCCTTGTATCTACTGTATTCAAACTTCAATGAAACTTGACGTGAGTGATTGTGCATGGCAAAGAGAACCCGGTTTATTGTTGTAGTGTAAAGAGCCTTTGGTTTAGATCAGGGGTTCTCATCTCTAGTCCTCAACCCCCCCACCGCCCCAACAGGTCAGGTTTTAAGGATATCCCAGCTTCAGCACAGGTGGCTCAATTAGGGTCTGATTCGGAGACTGAGCCACCTGTGCTGAAGCAGGGGCTGATTGAGCCACCCGTGCTGAAACAGGGATATCCTGAAAACCTGACCTGTTGGGGGGTCTTGAGGACTGGAGAGGAACCACTGCCCTAAGATGAGTGGTCGGTGAAAGGAGCAGTGCCAGTGTGAACCTAACACCACCCTGATCGCTAAAGGAGCGGGCAGAAGAGAGCATTGAGGTTAAAGATCTATGGGAAGAAACATTGGGGCCTATTCTCGTAGCTGTGCAGTGAGTCAATACATTACATAGATGCACCTTCCAAAAACTGCATAAAGAGGACCACGATGACAATGAAAAATAACGGTGAAAAATAGCACCATTTATACTGCATAGAGTTGGCTGGGTTTGATAACAATGACGGTACCTTAACTTTGTCAATGCATAAGTTACATTAACTGATCAGGAGAGGCTCACGTGTCCCTGTGATACTGAAAAAACAGCAAGTACACAACTGTTATATGATTAATACAAAAAGCTATGAAAAAAAGTCCCAGTTAAGTATGACTGGAAGAGAGCATGGATTTGTGAGCCAGCCATATAAACCTGAGCCGCTCTCATTATTCATGGGTTTCTGGTGGCAGCAATTTGCTTGTAAGCTCTTCAGAGCAGGGACTCATTGTCGCCTTTGTGTGCTGCAGTCAGTACTGCACTGACTATGTCCCCTTTGTATGAATACAGCACTATTGCTGTTATCACACCCGTGGCAAAGAGAAGTCTGTCAGACCATCGGGAACCTGTGTGCTGGTGCAATGTGCGTTTTTAAACGATTCGGTGTTGGAATGCACCCACTGACAGGTAAAGAGACAATTATGCACAAATAACCGGAAATACACATCAGCGGCTTCTCTTTCTTGCTCCATATTAAGCCGCCAATCCAGTTGATACCTTATGTTTCATAGCATGATATCCATTAGCTGGGCCCTTTCTGTGAAACACGGGCAACTTTTATTTTTCTTGCCAAATGTGCAGCTACCTCTATATATATATTTTTGTTATCATTATTATTTTTGTTTATTAAAATATATTAAATATCTCATTGTCCAGTATTAACTGGGAAGGCCTGAGGCAGCTAATGCGATTTGCCACATTGTGTAATTGGGACAGGCCGGAATTGACGTCAATGGGAGTTTATGTCCTCAAGACCAACTTACGAGAGGACCAACACGAATCGTTGACGGTAATATGTTTAATGGGTTAAATCGGCATGGCTGGACAAATCTATTTCGTGAGAAGCTCGGATTCCAAACGCTAAGATTGGTCACTTTTCTCCTATCGTTTTAATGTCCTTCCGTTCCTTTCAGCAGTAATCACAAAGATATCATTAGTCAAACCATAAATGGCCCAAAAGTTAGAGAATCACAGCGTTCCAATGCTCTGATGGCATATTTCTCCTTGCTGGGTGAGAGTTCAGCCCCATTCAAATGAATGATTCTATCAGCGATGTTGTTCTATCCCAGATAGTAGCGGTTTCCCCGATGGACTTTGTACCATTTAGAAAGGTTCAGTTACAACACGTTTAGCCCAAACGGGGAAAGACGCCCCCTCTCCAAAGCAATGGGAAAACGACATCATTTTTCGAAAGAGCAGAAAAGATTGCACTTTTAAACGAGGAATAGTGAGGGAAACCTATCTTGTATGGTGCAACTCAGCAGTAACCCGCTAATCACTTCAGCGCACCAGTGCCTATCCATCCAGCTGCATGACACGACGTTGTGTTAAACTTACATAAAGATACTATCATGGTTAAGGATCAATAGTTTTTACTAGCACAGACAGCATAATCACTTCTGAGAAGGTATTACCAATATATTTTATGTGCTTTACTACACTATTATTTTGATGTAGCAGTAGATTGCATATTCATAATATCACATTATCAATATTTGCAATATCCTTTACTTAGAAATGGCCCGCGAAGCAGTTTGAAACTGCCAGTGCACTTCAAGTAAATGACCAAATGAAATGTCATTATATTAACTATATTGCCACAAATCGCTGGAAGAAATGGCCTTCCCAAAGCACTAACAGTAATTAACATCTTTGATAGTGCAGTGTATGGCAGATACTGACCTATCGCAGGAGGGATTTCAGTGATAAGGAAAACGCTGGTCTCCATTGCCAGCCAGACTCCGGCTGTCCCCGCTGGCAGTTAAACGGTTAACAGACTCCTGTATTTAGCCTCTCTCTTGTGCTCTGAAGCCGCTTGTAGCCTTAATCTGTACTGCTCATAAAAGTTTAATATCCCTAGTCAGTAAGTCCATTCAATGGAATGGGCCACAATGTATCTTCCAGGAACACAAGGTATGCCCCAGCCATACATGAGTATCACCTTTAAACATGGGTATCCCATGTCACTTGCACGTAGTAAGTATGACCTGAAGTGACGTGGGGTACTCGTGTATATGAGGATACAGCCAGTGTCACCATGATAAAAGTGTCACGTTGCTTTCCTGCAGATCCCTCCAGCACAGAAGGGTGGATGGAGAAAGTTACACAATATGGCACCGTGAGCAGACAATCCATCGCAAATCAATACGACAGCACAAGAATAGCAGAATACAAATAATTCAACAGAGAACCGCCCGAAGAGGCCACTTCGTATGAGTGTCTCCCCTGATAGTTCTTACTGTCACTGTGCCCCGGCTAAGGACTTTGCTGTAAAGAAAGATGAGTCTTGTCACAATATTCTTGGAGCGATTTTGTACATTGGACATTCAGGTCATCTCCAATACTGAACAAGTCACTCAGCCTATGTTTTGCCCTGATCTCTTTTAACAGACTGTAGGGTGATGGGGCAGCATTAGTGGAAATTCTCAGTGTTCCTTTCCCTGTTGTAGTCAAGCCAGGTAAATCCTTAAATGAGCAGTACCTCCATCCCGGTTTTCTTTTAGCCCCCTTTAACAGAGTGGGGAACCAGGGATCCCCCTGAACCAAACACTATGGTTTTCAGCTGCAGGGATGCCCCAGTTCCTGAGATACAGTGAAGTTACCGAGTTTACATTTCCCTCAAGGGAAACCAAATGGCTGTGTGGATAGGAAGCTGCAACATCATCAGTTGTGACTTCCTACTGGACAGCCATTTAAATCCCCTTTAAAAACCGGGAAGTACAGTAATACCGGAAACTTCACCAGTAAGTTACACGGGAAACAGAGGTTAGTTAGGGTAGATTGTTAATCCAGATGCATGATAAGTAAGAAGTTGCACGCCAATAGTCTAGAATAAACCACTTTTGTGAACTGCAAACTGGAGTTCTGCTATTCTATGTGGCATACACCCTTTCCTATTGTGACATGGTTAGAGGTGACGGGACCATTAAACCAGGACTGACATGTGCGTTAAAATCTCACCAACATGAGACCCAGCAGAGTCACCAAAACAGAGTGGAAAAGACCAGTGAAATCCATAGGATTTTTTTCTTACATGATACTGGTGTATTTTTGTCTGCTCCTGCTTTGCCCTGTTTTTGCAGCTATTGAAATGCTTCTTTCAGAAGGTCTTTGTTAAGATTTGATCTGAAGATGAGAGAAGGTGCTTGGTGTCTAAGGAGGACAACGGAGTTGCACAGGTTGGGGACAGTAGAGATGGGAGGGTGGAAAGGAGACAGTTATAAGCAGAGAGTATGAGACATTCAGAAGCAGTGGTTCCCTGTATCTGCAGGTGGCTCCTTCTTGCCGATAAGTGGTCAGACAACCTCTGCAGAGTGGCAGCAGAGGAAAAAGAGAGGCGGATGTTCAAAATAAGATGGGGATCCACCACTCTCATGTAATGAATGGAGAACACTGAGGGTATAGGCAGGAATTGAGGCTCAGATGCAGTATATGGAGGTGCAGAGAAATTAAGGGCTTTATAAGAAAGGAGGAGAACTATGTAGGTGATCCAGAATCTGATGGGAAGCCAGGACGGGGATTTAAGGAAGAGATGAGCAGACACTGTTCTGGGGGAAGTGAAGCAATTATAGCTGTAGCCTTAAATCCTATACCTCTGCACTGTATATCTGGCCATACTCTTTGTTTCCAGCGCCGCAGTTGAAAAAGCTAAATTTGGCAGCGCCAGAGACAGTGTCTCCCACAGTCGTGCTACAGGGTATCCATGCTTCTGTATTGGACACACCCACAGCATTAATCCACCGGCGACCGGGGCAGCCGCAGTTAGGCTACCACAGCTTGCCCCGGTTGCCGGAAACAATTAGCCTGGCTACATCTGTACATAAAAAGAAAAATATGTAATACTCTGCATCATTATAGAATGCAGCTGCTGCATTTCTACAGTGGGGTCGTAGAGAACTCTGCTTAATATTTATCCTTGTCTTTTTTCAGTTGCAGGGGTGGGGCAACTCCAGTCCTCAAGACCACCAACAGGTCAGGGTTTAAGGACATCCTTGCTTCAGTCTTCAATGGAGCCACTGATTGAGCCACCTGTGCTGAAGCAGGGATATCCTGAAAGACTGACATGCTGCTGGCCCGTGGGGACTGAAGTTGCGCACCCCCTGCTCTGGAGGAAGAAGTTACCAGATCCCAGGCAGAAAGCGACCCCCCCAAAAAAAATAAAGATCAGGGCAAGAAGTATCCGTCATCACTTCCCATCGTTACGCTGATCCTCCATCAACATAAATGTTCAGAATGATATTCATGCCAGTACTGTAACTCAGAGTTGGATTTAAATAAAAGAAAATACCCACAGATGCTCCAAACGTTGGTTTTTTTTTTGGTAAAGGGAAGCCGCTGTCAACATTGCTCAAGAACAGGGCATCTAGAAACCTTAAACAGAGGCCCCGGGGAGCCATTTATGGCCAGGGCTGATCCAGGGGATGCAATTTGTTTTAATTAAGGAGATGGCTTATTGCATAATGCACAGCGTACCGGCTAAAATGACCGCGGAGGGCGGTTTGCGAGAATTACACGGTGTCGTCATAAATTCAACTATAATGCAGAAGACGTTTGCAGGTTTTCGAAAAAAAATACAAATAAAAAAACACAACAAAATTGCCTGTTTTGCGGCTCTGGAAGACGAGAATGAGCAGGTTTCTGTTTTCATATGGAGGCGCGGGGCGGAGGGGTGGGGGGATTGGTACCTGAATTATTTATGGTTGTCGTCTAATTGGCTTTATTTCACGGGATAGCTTCAGTACAGCCCATAGTTTTTAAATGGTTAGCATCTACATTGGTGCATCACCTATTAACCCCTCCAGTGCCAGAGAGGCTGTGGTGTGCTTTCTGCAGTTTCGATAATGGAGACCTCTCTTTTATGACCTCCAATTAGGACCCCAGTTGTCCAATCGCCCTGATGCTCTGGTAGTCTTCTGCCCACTTTCTCTGACGCAGGAGGAATTATCCGCTCCTGCTTCCTAACTCTCTAAGGCTCCTGAAGGAAAGTTACATAACTACAGGGAACTGGAACTGAACAGGACACAAAAGGGAACTGAAATGAAAAGAGGGCCTTGGTTATTAATACCAGGGATGCACAACATTTTGATCCTGCGCCCGCCTGCCTGCTCACCTCCCGGCTCGCGCCCATCCCTCTCTGCTTGACTCCGGATTCAAATGTGTTGCAGGGTCATGTGATGTTACGTTGCCATGTCAACGCAATGACGCCGGGTTACCATGGCGATGCGTTGCTGAAGACCAGGTAGGAGAAGCTGCAGAGGCGCCGCGCGGTCCCCCCCCCTCCGGCATTTAATTTAAATACCTTGGTGGAGAGCGCGGGATCTCTGTAGCTGCCGCTCCCCCCATGGAAAATCTCCCGGCCCCCTTGCGGGGTGCACCCCCCATTTTGCGCACCCCTCATTTATACCATGGAACGTAAACCATTCCCCTACTGTAGCTACGGAGAGATGCAAGAACCAAACATAATAGCTTAAGCCAGAGGTGCGCAAACTGGGGAGGCGTGAGATTTACCAGGGGGGGGGGCGGCGGTCACACAGGTAACTCGCTCTCCCCCAAGGCATTTAAATGAAATGCCGGAGGACCGCGAGAGACCTCTGTAACTTTATCCTACCTTCATTCAGCCGGCTTGCTGGTGTCTTCGTTGACGCATCGCCGTGCTAACCTGGCGTCAAATGATGCAGCGGTGTCACGTGACGTCGGGACATCATTTGACGATGGAGATGAGCAGGAGGGGGGGGCACGAGCAGTAAAGGAGACCAGGCAGGGGGGCACAGGAAGAAAACTTTGCACACCCCTGGCTTAACCCAACATTAGCCAGTATAAGGGGCTGCATATGTATACACATACCTACTAATATCAACGAAGGACGCGAACTTTCGCTGAAGTTTTGGTTTTCCTTCTAAAAAAGTTTGGCTTTTGGGTTTTACGGAAACTCAATTGAGGATGAGCCTTTCGTGGTTTTTGGTGCCAATGTCAGGACAGGAAACAGAATGAATGGGTTCGAGACAAAACAAAACTCTGTGACATCAACACAAGGGTGAGGAAATTAAAATGGTAACGGGCCGGAGATGGCAAGAAGAAGAACTGACGATTGTTGGAGAGAGATGGTCCTCGACTGGATCCCGAGAGAGCTTAAAAAACCAAGACGACGCCCAAAAGTAAGATAGGAGGGTGAGATCAGAAAATGTGCTGGAGCAACGTGGAGAAGAGAGGCTGCAACTGCAGGACCTTGGAGAGCGTCGGGGAGGCTTCATCCGGCAGTGGGGGAGGCACGGGCTCACATGAGTTATTTCACTTCATGGCAACTTCAACGTATCCTTGTAAGTGGGGCTGGGGTTTAATGATGGTTTATGATGTGTGCTGCTGAATGTTATATAAGGTGTATGGGAAATCAGGCACAGCGGTATGAGCTTTTGCCGAGTCAGCAGCGCCAGCATCCTACATGGAAAACGCACAGCCCTTTTTCTGCTTATTTTACATTACCATTTATATGATTTCAAGACGAATAAGTAAAAGGGATGTGGTGAGATTGGAATTTGTATTATTATTCAAAGGTTGTTGTTTGGGGGGGGGGGGTTTATTTATTTTCTTTCTATTTTTAAAGCATCAGCAAATGAAAGTGAAATGAGGTGCGTGGGAAGGATGCATTGAGATGGTACAGTAAAGCCCAAACTCAATCAGACAACAGAGAGGACCGACCATGATAAAGTCCCAGCCTTTGAAGGGCAGTATTAGCTGCTTTTGGGCAAGTCCACTAATATTGGCTTTGCAGTGCCTGGTATTTTGTACTATAACCGTATATAGTACATAAGCATATAAGTGACTCTATCAATGTGCATTTGTTTATATGTGTATATCATTGGATACTGCAGTGTTTATTTAGACTATGCTGTATACCCTTTTGTGTGTCTTAGGGGTAGGTCCGCAGAAAGTTTTTAATTTTTACCTAGTAACGCTCCGTTCCCGAAATGGGGAACGGACATTATATTTCTTTTTATTAACGGGTATACGAAAAGCTAATGAGATGCAAAACTAACATCCGTTAGCAAAAAATTACCATCTTAATGTTACCTGGTAACAAATACACTGCACATGTGCATCGGAAACAGGGTTATTAGCGTCCATAATAGCGCACCCATGGGCATGTTACTATTTTAATTAAATACCCAAATCCAGCTGTAAACCTCAGTCATTTTACACTGCTAGACAGTAGACAATGGGGGGGTGGGGGGGCAAGCTTCTACCTCCACTGCTGGGGCTACTCCTGCTTCTACGGCTGATAGAATAAAAAGGCTGGATAAGAATAAGAAGCCTGAGGATCAATGATGAGCCTGGCATTTTTATAGGAGTTCTTGCTAACCACTCGAAATGAATGGGGTCTCTCCGACAGAAGTTCATCACTGAAGAAAAATAGCAACATTTGGGGGCACATGGTGGAGCACGTCTTGGCAATACTGTCCGCACCATCAATATGCTAAAAAAAAAAGCGCTGGGCGGACAGTCAAAGCAAGATAAAAAAAATATGGCAGACCATACAAGGAAGACTGGAGAGGGCCTGCCTGTCCCATGGCACCTGCCCTGTGTTGATGAGCTGGTCAGCTCTGTTATCGTACACTCCAGGTAGTGGGACCACCTGGGCTTGTGGACAGCACAGATGCGGATAGACCTGGTAAATGTCAATATAGTACATATATAAAACACTAGATATCAATTTCATGTACACATGTCACTTTAGATACAACCCTGAACATCAGAACAAACATTACCGTCTTATTTGCCGTGCAGTCACGCATACAGGTGAGGAGTACAACGCTAAATGACGTATGTGACATGCTTACATGTGTGCCCTCATAAGATTACAAAACATTATATGCCTCCCACATAGCAGTAAGGGATAAATCAGTATAAAGTGATATTTTGCATATTTGAGGACCATATAACTGCTCATTAATCACAAGAACGCTAATTTAAGCAGCACTTAAAGAGTCTCAGTATCTCAAAAAGTTTGTTTAAACATTGACTAATCATATTAGGAAAGTTAGCTAAACACCCACTTATCTCCTATGATTCAACCTCAGCAACCTAATTAAGGTCATTATGGTTCACTGAAGAATCTTGTGGCTCTTTCTTCTGCTAATGATCACCCTATTGCGTTAGCTATTTACCTGTGCCATTGAAATCCTCTTCCTGTCTAAATGCATTCCAGACTTCTGATGGCCAGGGCAGAACATAACTTACTGGCCAGGACAGAATGTAACTTTCTGGCCAGGACAGAACGTAACTTACTGGCCAGGACAGAACGTAACTTACTGGCCAGTAAGTCACGTTCTGTCCTGGCCAGTAAGTCACGTTCTGTCCTGGCCAGTAAGTTATGTTCTGTCCTGGCCAGTAAGTTACGTTCTGTCCTGTCCAGTAAGTCACGTTCTGTCCTGGCCAGTAAGTCACGTTCTATCCTGGCCAGTAAGTCACGTTCTGTCCTGGCCAGTAAGTCACGTTCTGTCCTGGCCAGTAAGTTACGTTCTGTCCTGGCCAGTAAGTCACGTTCTGTCCTGGCCAGTAAGTCACGTTCTGTCCTGGCCAGTAAGTCACGTTCTGTCCTGGCCAGTAAGTCACGTTCTGTCCTGGAGAGTAAGTCACGTTCTGTCCTGGCCAGTAAGTTACGTTCTGTCCTGGCCAGTAAGTTACGTTCTGTCCTGGCCAGTAAGTTACGATCTCCTCTGTATACCAAAGTATTCTAGAGTCAAATGTGAGGCCATCTGTCCGACAGCTAAAGCTTGGCCGAAATTGGGTCATGCAACAGGACAATGATCCCAAGCACACCGGCACATCTACGACAGAATGGCTGAAAAAGAAAAGAATCAAGGTGTTGCAATGGCCCAGTCAAAGTCCAGACCTCAACCCGATTGAAATGCTTTGCCTGGACCTTAAGAGAGCTGTGCATAAACAAATGCCCACAAACCTCAATGAACTGAAGCAACGTTGTAAAGAAGAGTGAGCCAAAAGTCCTCCACAACGATGTGAGAGACTGATAAAGTCATACAGAAAACGATTACTTCAAGTTATTGGTGCTACAAGCTATTGAATCATACAGTGTACTTAGTTTTTCACGCATGGCTTCTCCATTTTGGCTTTATTTTTGTTAAATAAATCATGAAATGGTGTAATATGTCATGTGTTGTTGTTCATCTGAGGTTGTATTTACCTAATTTTAAGACCTGCTAAGGAACAGATGATTATTATTATGTCCTGATATGTAAAACCATAGAATTCAAAGAGGGTGTACTTTCTTTTTCACATGACTGTATATTAGATTTTTTCTAAACAAAGTGTAGCCGGGAAGGGGTTCTTGGCACTACCACCGCTTGTCTGCATGGTCCCGCACACACTGCAGCTGGAATACAAATCAGCATGTGGTGGGTTGGGAAACTCAATGAACCGCGGGTCCCTTTTGTCTTTGAGTTACTATGTAACTATGTTAACTATAATCATGTCAAGCACCACTAACTCTGAGAGTCTGAAACTAATTGCACATGTAATGATATTGAACATTAGCCGGCTTTGTGCAGAACGCTCAGACATATTCCAGTTAGGGACGATTGTTCTCTGAACCCAGGAAGAAAGTTCAGCACTTAAAAGCCGATGTGGACCTTTTCAGGCCCGGGCAAAGCGTCCGCGGTGCTATGTCAAGAGCGCTGATGGGATTATGGCTGCTGTTTTCAGGGAAGTGCAGAGAACAGCAATAGTCCCCGGACAAATCCGACAAGGCAGACTTAGCAAGGGTTTGTGGGCATGGGAGGAAGGGAAGGAGCAAAGGGGCTGAGATACTCGGTGTCTGTCTACATCCGGGGTGGGCAACTTCAGTCATCAATGGCCACCAACAGGTGAGGTTTTTAAGATATCACTGCTTCAGCACATGTGGCTCCATCTTTGACTGAGCCACTGTTTGAGCCACCTGTGCCGAAGCAGGGATATTCTGAAAACCTGACCTGTTGGTAGAAGTTGCCCACCCCCATTTTACATTGTAATTGCAGTCCCATTCAGAAGACAAAAATACATTTTTTATCAAGGTGAAAGCAAAAACATTACACATGTTGGAGCTAGATATTGAAGAGAAATGTTGATAGACAGGGAGTGTAGTCCAATGTAAGCCCCACTTAACATATCACAGTGTGCATCACACATTGTGCTCGTAGGTGGGACTGCAGCTCAAAGGGTGAATCTCACTTAGCACCTTACACTGGCGATGCAGTGAAGCACTCAGACATCTTGTAAAACCATCTGTCATTTGTCTCATAATGCCGGATATGCTCAATAGGTTTTGATACGTAGATCTAAGCGGCATAGCAACAAATACTACAGAAAAACAACAGATTTCAGTGCTGCAGTGAACAAGCCTTTTTTCCAAAACCTACATTGGCCCATGAACTATTATTTTATTTTTTTGCAATCACACTGTTAATTGATAGGTATTCACAGATAGTTACATCGTTACATAGTTACATAGTATGTATAATATATTATATGAGGCCTAACTGCAGCGTTAAACCCACCCAGATACGGCCAGAAGCTCTATTTGTGGGTCTGGATGGGAGTAACGGGACGTTTAGATATAGATAACTTACATAACGTAACGTTAGGTCCCTGCGTACACCTTAACAGACGTCTGTGGATATGCGATGTTATGATAAGGCCTCATTTTCACAGCCATTACCACTAAAGTCCGTTATAACTAACGCTTATCAGAGAAAACATGCCTTAACCTTATGTTATTGTCCTATGAAGATACACCATTAGTCTTAACGTGACATTAAGTTACTGCCGGTCAATGCTATGGTAAGTGACTGAACCAGCTTTGCGAGGGGCAACAGGCACTGTAATGCTACGGCCTTACAGTACGATAACATGGAGCAGGTTTGGGAAGTGCTGTTATAGTCTCTGCTAACATTATTCTCCACTCAGCCAGTTCACAAAGGGAAAGGATAGTTTGCTCTGGCTGCTCTCGTCTATATACTAAACTTCTGGAATATTAGACGGCCAGACGATTAACAATCCAGGATCCAGATGAAAGATATCTCACATCTGACGTCATCCCGTTCTCGCATCTTTTGCTGTGACGTGTGTATGCCCCTGCTGTTCCTGGGGTTGTCAGCTGCGGTTCGGGGATCCGATACTCCAGGTCCTTGTGGAATTACATCTACGGACCCCCTACCACTTGGAGCGCAATGTGAAGCATATTTTTACTTATCCAATTGTAAGTCACTGGTGCATGTTGTGCATGACTGTGTTTTACCATACACTTATCTTATAAGTAGTTTTATCAGTCTACATTATTTTTGGTCTTCTTGTCCCATCCCACGAAGGTTCTTATACCTGCGGATACCCCTGGTACAGCACCGCAAAGAAACCTTTATATGCACTTAAAGATTGAGAAATTTGTGAGTACAAATTTTGTTGGATTTTGGAGAAATAAACTCCTCATAATCACCAAAAACATATTGCACTATTGTTTGTATGTTTTCCTTCACATATACCTGCGCTCCCCCAAAAACCTGGACACCTGAGGTCCATTCCGTGGCCTTTCTAACCCTTTTGGCTACCTGGAAGTTTGGCAAACTTCTTGTAGCTCCTCTGGTTTTGAGAAGCATCAGTGCCTTTTCCTCCACTTAATTAACTTTCAGTATCCACAAATATTTCAAGACAAAGGTAAAACTGGAGATGGAAGGCAGCTTATTTTCGAATTTAACAGTTTAGAGCAAAGCCATTGAACGATTTTGCTTTTGATTAAGATGAATTTCAAATCCATTTCCACATAAATAAGCTGCGAAAGAAAACAATCCATTCTGGTGAGTATTACCAGGGCTGATAGGCGCTGCTACAACTCTGATGAATAAGCACAAGAACTTTGGATACTCAAGATTCATTTGTGGACAGCTAGGTATGCGCACGCGGGGGGGAGCGTGTCGGGGGGGGGGGGCACGGCCATGATATCACTGGGCGAACCACTTACGTGACACGCCAGCGAGCTGCAAATTCAAATTGACTTGCTTCGGCAAGCAGCTAAGCGCCGTGCATGTGCAGGCACTCACTCACGCTGGCCACACACATTTCAGCAATATGTTTTATCGCGGCCAGCGGGAGCGTGAGCGCCCGCTCAGCGTCACCCTGGACGAGGCCTTAGAAAAGATATTAGGACCTGTTAATTTGAATGCAGCTCAACTCTTATCTAACATGGGGAGGATGTCTTAAAATGATATGTCATACTCTATGGGCCACTGAAAGAAAACTACACCCCACAAGCTATGCTTTTTAGTACATATACACACTACAGCTGCTTTGTACAATGGACCAGTTTCAAAACCCCCCAATATCTCCCCCACAACTTGGCCCTTTGTCACGATGACACTTTAGCACAGTCCATGAAGCTCGAACCCCAATGCATTCTGGTTAGTAATTATCCTGTATCTCTATAGCTAGTGCACATGTCATGTTTTACTGATTTGGAGTCAGTGTTATTGATTTGCAGCATGACAGGTCTCATATATATCAATGGTGTCGTACTGATAAAAAAATCAGTTCTGCCATTTTTCAGCCCAGAACTCCCAAACCTTACTGATTTCGCTCTTAAGCAGGTGACAGATTTGATCATAGATACTGGGGAAACCAGAAATGGACTTTTGTCTCATGATGACATGGAGCCAGATTGGCAATACTGTATGTGACATATTTGAGTCGTCAGATAATTCATCTCCATGTTTTGGAATCTAATTTTCATCCTGGGCTCTATGGTTTCTTGTCTTTAATTTCCTTCTATGACATCACAAGAACTGGGGGAACGGACAGCAGAAAAGTGTAAAAATAAGGAAGAAATATAAAAAAGAAAACAAAAACTGCACACCAACTGTGTTCAAAGCGATAGAAATAATCTTCTACTTAAACATATAATATTACTCAACAGAGTATAAAGAAGAAAAAAAACCTTAACCAGGGTCTTTCCCTAAATAAGTGCACCCGTGTTGAAAGCAATTAGAACACAAATGTGTTACTAATGTGAATGTGAGGATAAATTGAGCCAAATACATACAATGACCTTCAACGATGAAATAAGGGTCTGCTGCTTATCAAAGAGAATGGCTCGGCATCACACAGATGAACATGAAAAAGACAGCACACGACTCTCATAGTGTCAATAGGTAAATGATTATAATATAACACAACATTGTGGTAATAATTGCACGTACAGAAATGTCACTTAAACAGGCAGGGCATGTGTAGGGTAGATGTTACCACTCATGGATACAGATGACTTGCTTTGTGGACACCAGCTGCAGTCATCAGCCTCCGGTCCAGAGGATCCTTCACTTGAGATATTGTCCACGGGTCGGTACCCAAAAAGCGGCACACGACTGGATCAGTTACTCCCCACACTGACGGCTCTAAGGCTCTCAGCCTAAGCTGCAAGCCTTTAGCTTCGGTGCCTCAAAGCGGAGTCACTGACGTCACTGGGACGCGCCGCGATTGAGCGACGGCCAGCCATAGACCGGTGAAACCCAGACAGGCTACAGATTAAAGCTTGAAGGCAGTGATAACGGGAACAAAGTCACACAGCAAACAGTATACACTAATCCTACGCGTTTCGTAGACTAACATCTACTTCATCAGGGGTAATTAGTGTAGTAAAACAGATGACATTTTAAACCCCCTGCTCATCAGTAATTGGTAAATCAAACACGGGTACTGACCTGTGGACACTATCTTAAGGGAAGGATCCTCTGGATTTCAAAAGTGACTGAGTGGAAAGGCGTTTCTACCCGGACCGGTGGTTGATGACTGAAGCTGGTGTCCACGAAGCAAGTCACCCGTATCCACGAGCGGTAACATGTACCCTACACATGCCCTGCCTGTTTAACTGATATTTCTGTAAGTGCAATTATTACCACAATGTTGTGTTATATTATAATAATTTACCTATTGACACTATGAGAGTCGTGCGCTGTGTCTCTTTTTCTCTTTCTCCTTGGAAGACTCAGCAATTTCTAGACAGATAAGACAGTTATCCAAATGCTAAACTACTGAACATTGTTTTATTATGGCAAAAGCAACAGATTTCTATAACAACTGGCTTGATCATTTGGGTCACTTAGGGTCACAAGGCGCTGGAATCAGCCTCAATCCTGTCCCACTTCAGTGGCCAGCACTTTAAACATGTGGCTTTCTGTAATTATAACTAACTGTCAATCATAAAGTTGTTTATCAGCTGTACTAATTACACCTCTAAACCCTTCTGACTCTCTTTACATAATTAATTGGGCAACGTCTGCCACAAGCTTTGGTCTAATGCTTTGTAATGTCCTTAGGAGGCCTCAGCGGGACAATAATTTCATAGGTTAGTGCAGCTAATCAATTAATGATACTCTATCCATAAAATATGTCAGAGATCTTCCTCAAATGCAATGCATGCCCATTAGAGATGTGTGAAACTTTCCCACAAGTGTGCAAAAATTGGCGAACTTTGGACTTTCATAGTTTGCGAACATTTTGCAGAGTCATCAAAAATTGCAAATATTTCCCCAAGCACATGCAACTCATTGTGTGTTAGACCGTTGCCAGATACATTGTTGACCTCGTAAAATTCGCTTGAATTTCCCTTGCTGAATGACGCGGGGTAACATGGCCATTTAAATATGGCAATTTTACGTAATTTTGGCAAAATGTGAAACTTTAGCAAAAATGTGAAAATTAAAATCAAACAATGGCGCATTCCTATTAAGGATAAACAAGTTCAATATACAGGACATCTCCTTATCAGTAGCTTTAAAGCGACAGAAGGAAATAGTATAAATATACCATCAGACTGTCCTTTAGCCCTGGTTCTTCATGTCTCCATTTCCCACTCAGAGAACAGATGTTAACCAAATTAAGTCCGCGATTATAGAAGGCGCAATGGCGCATGCGACTTTACGCTCTGCGTGAACAAACTAAGGAAGGCCCGGCCATAGTGCAGAGCGACTGCGCAGCAGATTTTTGAAACTACAAATCATTTCCTTTTTTTCGCGTCTCGGCCGCGCCACATGAGCGGTTCAGCCAATGAGGGCGAACCATCCAGGTGGCGCGTCCGCCACGCCTCCCCAATTGCTCCATCGCAGTGCACCCATCGCTCGGGCGACAGGTGCGAACAATACCATGCGTTCTGTCGCACGCTTGCGCCTACTATAATCATGGCCTTAGACAACAACAGCTAGATTAACATCTCATGATAACGTGGAGACAGGCTGGCAAATTGTAGCTCTGCACCTCCCAGGAAGTTAGAGGAGAAAGAGCAGCGAGTGCCATGTGCTGGCAATTGTACCTATTTGTGTTGAGATGGATCATTTTAATCATTTCTTCCTGATAAAGATTCCCTCTGCCCAATGCTGCTCAATGGCAAAATTAACACACATCTTTCCGTTTCCTACTCAATCCCCTGAAAGCAGTTTCCCACCTCTTGGCCCTATAGGATTATTCACCATAACACCATCGTGTACAATGTTCTTATCACCAACATCAATAATAGTACAGTAGATGGTAAAAAAAGATACGTTTAATTGGGTGCTGACCTTTTAAGTGTGACCACTGGGAGGGCAAGACTCAGGAAGATGCAGATGAGGTTTCACCTGGTTTCATTCCGTTCAATCATTTCAGACACCTATTTTATGAATCGGTTCAATTATTCATAAAAGAAATGGTTGGATTGAGTCAACCACTTTGAAATGGGTAAAGCCTCCTTGTGTGAGTCTTGCACCAGTTGGGCTGAAGCTACACGTCTGTAGCCAGGGTTGCTGCTTGGGAGTGTTTTTATGGCCGACCGTTTCCAGTGATCTGATTGCCACTAGGTGTCACTGACATTCTGCACCTACAGTACTTAGGCACAGATGCACACAGCGTGCTAAGCTTTAGCACACCTTTACTCCCATTCAAATGACTCAGAAGAATGGGAGTAAAGGCTTATCACCAAATAGGTGGATCTGAGCTTTGTATCAATCATTCAAGGACATGGGACACAAATGCCCTTACTGCTTAAAGCTGCAAACCAAGTAATATCCTACATGTGTTTTTTTTTCCTCCCTTTTATTAAATCAGTTCTGTACTATGATAAAATACTTGTAGCATTAAAAAATAAAAATAAACTCTGAATGACATTTTTAATGTATTATAATATAACAAGCATTTTTTGTTTCTATAGCAACCATTTACAAAGTCACATCCCCTTCCTCTTCTCAAACAGGCCCCGGCACACCCCTTTTTGAGCCCTGCCCTCTCTCTAGCAGTGCACCAATTGTATCTATTACTGTTCGGTCACATGATCTTCCCCACAGAACTTTGCATCTTTGGTCCTCATCTGCTGCACTGACAGCTATTTAGTGAACCCCCAAGCTGAATCTTTGCTGATCGATCACAGGAGAATGGATCAATCGGCAACTTAGCTAATTACTTATCATTGTGTGAATTGAATTGATGCACATATTAAAGAGGGAAAGATCAAACTGATGCTCTAACTAATTTAAGTCTAAGAGCCAATATACTGTATCAAGGTATTTATTTACCTGTTGTGCCCCATGTGTGCCAGCTTGTGATTTGGGGAGGAGGTATAGAAGGAGTTACCTGACACACTTTATTATAATAGAGTATCACATTAAATGATATGCCATTGTTATTTAATTCCCATTTCTTAGCACTAAAAAAAATCGACTATCTTTTTATCACTTTTTCATTTAGTATCTCTAACAATGTGGATTGGAATATCAATGTTTTTTAATTATTTATATGTAACTTCATGGTCCTTTACATACAATACTTGTCAACTGTATTTAGAAATGGAGACTTCCTCATAATTTAGTGGAAAATGAAGCATTTTTCTACTTTCTCCCCGAATAAAGTTCATTCCACCCAATGTTGGTCAACAGGAGATAAAGTCGCCTCCTCCATTTTACTACAAAAATAATTGTCATATGTTGACCATTATGAATCCTTAAGGTTCTACCCTATGTCACTGAAGGGGTTAAACAAAGGTTTTACATGCACTTTAGTGTACAATCAGTCAGTATCTCAAAGCAAAATCACAGCGTTTTCCCATTGGGAAACCTTCCTCGCTCTCCCCCATCACTGACAGCAAAGCAGGTGTGTTAATATGTTTGTGCCTGAGAAGAATGTCTTTTCTTTCTGAATGAGAGCCTATTTTGTTCCTGACAGTTATATTTGGGGACTTTCCAGCTGAAAAGATTTTACATCATAGAAAATATGAAAATCACCAGTGTTCTCTTCCTCGTCCTCCAAACAAAAAACATAAACGCGTTTCCGTTGGAAAATCTGATGCCAAGACCACCCCTCCTCATTAGTCAGGTCATTTGCATGTTCCTTAGAGAAATCAACACCCTATTTTAAGAAGCTACAAAGAAGACGTGGAACATGTCCTTACTGAATGAAGAATGCTCGGGACACCTGTAGAAAATGTTTACTCATGGGTTCCTTGCCTAACTGTACTTTTGTAAGGTGGTGGGGTTTTTCATGCCCTGTTGTCCCACCAGAATCTGTGACCAAGCTCACACTCATGAGTGCAGGAGGACACAGCAGATGTCCCCAAAGTGGGTCCACTCGTTCTTTACTGTATTAGTCAAGGTCTAACTGTACAAGTTGGGTAATGCAGCAGGTACTAGAGAGCCCATGTAGTAACATCCAGGAATCTAAAAGTGACTAGTGTGCTCATGCCTATGTCACTACCCAGAATCCTTCTCTGTAGATTAATCACTATGTGACAGGTGACAGTGAGTTGAATGGAGCAGCTTTGTGGAAGCGATGAAGATGCATCCATGGCTTCTTTGTCTTTGATGTGAGACTACGAAGGGAAAAAATCCTTTCAATATGAGCCTGTTTTTCCTTGACTGTAGTTTTGTAAGAAAAAAGTATTACAATTATGTTCCATGCTTCTATATCTGTCAGCGCCTGCCAGCGCCAGTGACAGCGTCTTCTGAGAGGGAGCATGTCTTCAAAGGTCTGACAGCTCCTATGTAGGGGAACTTCGTATGAATGAACTCCGGTGTAAAAGTGCACCTATGCACAGATGAAAACATATTTTTAACTTGGTGGTCATCAGGGGTTCCTACATTTATTGCGGATTTTTAATGAGGAATTTATGGATGGAAAAAAAAAATGAGAAACCCTGTCACAAAGATACATCCTATTTAAAAGTGTATGTGGGTGACTCCTCCCTAACTTGTCCTATAACCAAAGCACAAGAGGACACGTCCAGGACACCATGGGCAAACAATGATTTGATTCCTGGAAGGTTGGATATATACAGTAGGATGAATTACTGCACCTCTTCAGCAGGGAAGGCATTGTTACTCTTCACATACAGTATTATCCCCTTTACTCTTTGAGTAAAACCCCTTCCTTTTAAATAACCTACTCTTACAGTATGAATGGGACAGCATAAAGGCTGCAAGGAAGTAATGATGAAATAAAGTGAATGCGGGTAAGGGCATGGCATGTTTTGGGGCATGTGTAGTATATTTTATTGCATGTGCTCAGTTCAGAAAACACTCTTATTTAATGAGAGGGTTCAACGGGGGATTCTTGTCCGAGACCGGTTCCGTATAGAATAAAGCCCTTAGTGGGAAACTTGAAGTTAAAGAACATGGGATGGATCCAAATGCAGATGTGTACATCCTAGTATGATGTGTGTGTATATGTGTGTGCGTGATGTGATGATTTGTGTTTATATACAGTATATATGAACTACTGCCATAGAAATACAGTATTTATATAGCATGATCTATTCTACGCTGTACTCCCCATCAAGACGGAGGTCACAACGGGGACCTAAAAAGGTAACTTATTTCTAATTTCTCTTCCTTTTTTTGGATTGAATTCGCCTCTGCCATTTGAGGACGCAAACATCTATTTCATGCAAAAAGTAATGCTGGCACACAAGTCCCCCTATCTCCTGGCACGAGGGAACCCAAGGACTAACTCTGCAGAGACACCACAGGGTGAGCTGCTCCGCTTTTAACTCTGAGCTGTGTGCGTGACTAGAAATAAGACATCTTTATCCCAGGGGTAAAAAATACACAACAATGGAGGAAGGGCTTGTTGGTGATAAGAATGCATTTTTTTTTGGAGATTAACTTACATTCAGCGTGATGTCAGATCTAAACATCGAGCACATATACATATACCGTATACACATACTATTACCCATGTATGTGTATGTGTGTATACATACAGTACATTTACTGTGGATTAACCTAATCCTGACAAAAAAAACATCTACTCCAGTATTCGCCGGCACTCCATACAAAGGCTGCTTGGGGGTGTATTAAACACACCCCCCGCACACACCTTTTATAGGAAGCAGTTGGTGTAAATTGCTTCCCTCTCTCCCAGCCACATGAAGTCAGATATTTACTGTGTGATCACGCTGTTCTTCAAAAGCTCAGCCAGCGTCCCGGCACTGGCCGGCCACAGCTCCCCGCTTCACAAAAGGACATGTTGCCCCTCAGTGGATCAATTATTTACGCTGTCTGATGGTCCACAGCATCATATCAGTAATAAAGCTCTGAATTATTGATAAAGGCTTGCGCCTTTCGATTAGATTTTGGAAGTCGGCGATTAGATTTGAGGCCCCCTGCCTGCTCTCTCTGCTGATCCCAGCTGCTCTCGCATGCAAGGAGCGGGCGCTGACGGGAAATCATCATGAATAAATCAAACAGGAAACTTCTAAAGTTCTATTTGCATCTTCAAGTTTCTCTTCTTTCAGTTTCCAGATGACAATACAGTATTAAGGTTTTGCATTTACATTGGAGAAGCAGATGCTGCAATGTGTTGCTAGCTGCTCTTGGCAGTGAATGGGTTAAGCACATAATCCTTTTATTTATTTTTTTACAGATATTAATATTGGATATTTAGATTACCCTGTGAAACACTTTATCCTTATTTATCCGAACCAAAACTCGATCACAGATATCCTGGGATATAACAAGATGGCCGACGGCTGACTTCCTTGCTTTTCCATCTCTATTTAGAACACAAAGGGATATTCTCTGTGTCCGTATAATATATGGTACTAGGTGGAAAAGCAGGAAAGTAGTCTGTCTAACATGGGGCATATTTTTGCACCAGAATTGCCCAACATTTGCCTTAACCCCTAGCACTCCTGGGCAACAATCTTTCCAGCCAAGGCGACATTTAGAGAATCTGATTATGCCGAGATATTGTACACGAATACACACAACGTTTCTGGGTTATCTCCTTCGTCAGAGGCTCAATGATGTAGCTACCTAGTCATGAAGTCATACACTCCAGTGAGTTGGCTCTGCGTCGCCCCAAAGGTGGATGCCTGATGGGGCTCCCCAAGAGCTGCTCCCCTCTGCACAGGACCAGCGTGCTAAGGGTTAACATTTGCTTGTACTTTGTGGAACGTCAACCCCACCCACTGGAATGTTAATGAGCCAAGAGGGCAAAGAACTTTGTATTCGCAGCTGCATTCAATCTGAACCCCTTCAGTGTACATCTGCGTCGCCCCAAAGGCAGACAGCCTTTGGCGCAGCCGAGGGCAGCCAAGGGGTGTGAGCCGTTTGCTGCCGTTCGCTGATGTTTGGTGATGTTAAAGCTTCTCTATTTCACTCTGAAACTCACCAGGCCTTTTATCCCCTGTACCCAATTTTCCAACTCTATCTGTCCATAAAATGTCTGTGAATTGACTGTATATCCTCTGTTCTTTTAATGTAACCATGTATTGTTATAACTCTGTGGCAAAAACATACTTGAAAATGAGAGGTAACTCTCTCTCAATGTATTACTTCCTGGTAACCCAGGGGGAGCCTAAAGAGAGACAAAACACAACAATCTGAGTGCAGACAATAGTGTTGACTGAAATAACTCAATGGTAATCTTGGCTCCTATGTGCAGCCTACTCACAGGATTTCAGTGTTAATCAGGCAACATCAAAATAGCTTCAGGTGGTGTGGACCACAGATGGTCTTCTGAGTTTGAAGTGGTATTAAACTCCAGTATCAGCTAGATCATAGGATGTGAAAGTAAAGGAGATACCCATAGTACAGATCAATAGTAAAAGGTATACATTTATGACAATTTCCAAAAATGCACACTTACAATAAAAACGTATAAAATACGCATGAATCACAATTGTGATATGAAGGATCGACTCGTGCTGTGGCTCACCGCCCGCCTCCGCTGAGAGTCTGATGCACTCTGGGGACTCCTCCGCGTTCGGCTAGCTGCCTCCCAATGGCTCTCCGGAGCTTTGCTCCGGAGCTTTGCTCCGTCGCGGTCTCCAGAGCGCTGCGTCACTTCCGGTTCAGCTTATGGGATGGGCAGTCACTCGGCACCTCGTCTCTCCTCCTCTGGGCGGTCCTACTCTACGCGTTTCACCAGTAGAGAACGTGGCTTCGTCAGGAGTATGACGCCCCCTTCCTCATCTCAACTTTAAATACCATGCGCAATTAAAATATCTCTAACATCTGTGCTTAATCATCAATGGGTAATTGGAACTGGTAATTTATTGTATTCACATCTCTGTTTGCAAAAAAAACACGGGTTGGTCTTAATTCTATAACTAATTGTTGGAAAACTTACTGTTTAAAAACACCAGCTGTGTTTAATGGATAGAATAAATGTGAGAGGTATATAGTATTAAAATAAAAAATGTATAAAAAATAAATATAAAAAAGAATAAATGGTCGACACCTGGAGCAATTTAATGGCTGACATTTAGCACTATAGGTTAAATAATTTTTTTTACAAAAATGATGACTAAACACAAGGATTCATCATTTTTGTAAATTTTTGCAAATGCCCATGTATGAGCTGATGCATTACATCTTTGGTGCACAGTTGCATGGAATGTGCAAACAGTTTCTTCCATCAGATGCAGGTTACTAGAAAGATAAGGCCCCCACAAACCTGGCGGAGATTGTAAGGAGAAATAGTGATTATCGTTATAATCAGGGCATTGTTTAAAGGCCGAGGCCATGCTAGGTGCGCATGCGCGACGGAGCGAGTGACGTCACGCACGCCTGCCGCAGAGGCGATTTGTGGCCTAGGGGGAGACACGGCGGGGAGGCGTGGCGGTGACGTCACATGAGCGGTGACCCGGCCGTCGTGCAACAAAATCAAAAGATTTTGTCTGCTCGGTGGTCACGCTTTGTCGGGCGCGCAGTCGCACGCTCTATGGCCTGCCTCATAGAGGCATGGTCTTTTGTTTGTGCTGCTTGTGTGGTCATGCTAAGCATGGAAGCGGCCTAATGCTGGGGCCATGGTGCCTTCTCCCGCGCGGGGGCATGCGGAGGCTGGGAAGTGACCCGCGTGAATCGGGTGCTTTCCCTGGCCATGGTGGATGGGCCGTGGGGGGCGTTCCTATGGGCGTCATGGAGCTGGTTCGCCCACATTGGGCAAACCGCTCACGTGACTGGCCTGTCGCGCCTAGAAATCAGTTTCAACTCCCGCACCCCCTCCCGTTTCCGCCCACACGCCCGCACGCCACATGGACGCAATCCCTGCCTTAAGCAATCTGATCGCTCAGCGTGCGGTTTCCTCCGCACGGTCAGTGGCACCATGGCCCCAGCCGAACTCTTGCGTCTGATACTCACTAAATCACAAGTTGCACACGGGGCAAAATTGGAGCAAGAAACAAAAATGACAAATCTTTGTTCCAATCTTGTTCCAGAATTGCTTTGACACACTGACCCTTTTATCTCCGTTACAATGTACTGCCGGCCTCTCGGAACGAGGCAGAAGAATTCTCCTGCTTTCCCCAGGCTGCTGAATGAGATGAATTTCACATTCTCAGCCCCGTCCCCAGCTGACCGTGGTTCTCTTAAAAATAAATTCTGCACTGTTTCACTCGGATTGACTTTGTGTTCCCTTCAATAACACCGCAGCATAAAATGCAGGGAGTGAGGGCAGGAAATCTGCCTTTGCACGCAAGCGAATACCTAATATTACAGCTCTCTCCCCGCACCGAGGTGAGGGTGCTAATGGCGCCCGTGGCATAAAAAATCAAAAGCAGTAGTACTGTGGCTGCCGAAAGAATTGCGTCCGGCCCCCGGATGCTGGAAACTGACGCGAAGAGAGCTTTGATCGGGCTGGCCAGATGAGCCCGATCACCACTTAGACCAGAGGTGCTCACCTCCAGTTCTCAAGCCCCCCCCCTCCAACAGGCCAGGTTTTCAGGATATCCCAGCTTCAGTTCAGGTGGCTCAATCAGAGGCTCAGAGGCTTCTGGTGGAGCCACCTGTGCTGAGGCAGGGACTGATTGAGCAACCGGGGCTGAAGCAGGGATAGTCTGAAAACCTGACCTGTTAGGGGGTACTTGATGACTGAAGTTGAGCACCCCTGCCATAATTACCCCTGCCACCCCGATCATAATTATGCAACTAACAGGATGGGGAGATCAACGTTCTAAGATAAACCCCTTTGTTCTGTAAAAAGTAGGTGGTACTGTAAGTGTTTTAAACAAACCAAATTGTTTGCACTCCAGGTTTGTAAATAAGTATTTGCGGTTCGTGCCCACTTTGATCCCTGTGTACAGTATAACCCTTCTACTAACCTTTAATGAAAGCAGTGTGTTACATGCAGTATATTGCTGAATGTCTGGTTTCCTTCTGCAAAGCTCAGAACTTCTCAGACTAAAGCTGAAAAACCAATAAACATACATTAAATTATAAAAACCGGTTAAAATAATAAATAAGGCTGTACATGGCCGAGTCTGCTAGATTGTAAGCTCCTGGTGAAAGGGATGTCATTCTGGGCTGTGGAATATGTCGGTGTCATAAAGATAAAAGATAATAATAATAATAATTAAGTGATTTTACCTTATTTAAAATCCTATATATGCTTCTAGGCCTTAAGAGATTGCAGAGAGTATGGATATATTTCTATGTATAACTTTGGACCAAACTTAGGCCGATTAATATAGGCTGGAATTCTATCCACATGAGCATGTTAATCTTCCACAGAGAGCGTAATGCACAGGTCTCCTTGGGCCAATACCAGTCCCGTAGGACCTTGTACTGCCAGCCCCTGCTAGTTTAATGAGAAAGAGAGAGAAAAGAGAGGAGACAGAAGAGGGAGAAGAGAGAGAGAAGAGATAGAAAAGAGAGAAGAGAGAGAGAAGAGATAGAAAAGAGAGAAGAGAGAGAGAGAAAAGGGAGACAGAGAAGAGATAGAGAAGAGAGAAGGGAGAGAGAAGAGATAGAAAGAGAGAAGAGAGAGAGAAGAGATAGAAAAGAGAGAAGAGAAAGAAGAGATAGAAAAGAGAGAAGAGAGAGAGAAGAGATAGAAAAGAGAGAAGAGAGAGAGAAGAGAGAGAAGAGATAGAAAAGAAAGAAGAGAGCGAGAAGAGGGAGAAGAGAGAGAGAGAAAAGAGGAGACAGAGAAGAGGGAGAAGAGATAGAGAAGAGGGAGAAGAGATAGAAAAGAGAGAAGGGAGAGAGAAGAGGGAGAAGAGAGAGAAGAGATAGAAAAGAGAGGAGAGAGAGAAGAGAGAGATAAAAGAGAGAGAAGAGAGATAGAAGAGTGTGAAGAGACAAGAGAGGAGAAGAGAGAAGAATGGAAAGAGAGGAAAAGATAGATATGTCAGCCAGCTCTATATATATATATATATATATATATATATATATATATTCACACACACAAAAAAAAACGGCAGCTTGAACTGATGCTTTAACAAATTTAAACAGTCTAGGAGCCAATATATCACGTATTTTTTACCTGTTGTGCCGCATGTGTGCCAGCTTGTGATTTGGGGAAGAGGTATAGAAGGAGTTACCTGACACACTTTACTATAATAGAGTATCACATTAAATGATATGCCATTGTTATTTAATTCCCATTTCTTAGCACTAAAAAAAATCGACTATCTTTTTATCACTTTTTAATTTAGTATCTATAACAATGTGGATTGGAATGTCAATGTTTTTTTAATAATTTATATGTAACTTCATGGTCCTTTACACACAATACTTGTCAGCTATATTTAAAAATAGAGACTTCCTCATAATTCAGTGGAAAATGCAGCATTTTTCTACTTTCTCCCTGAATGAAGTTCATTCCACCCAATGTTGGTCAACAGGAGATACATATATACATATGTACAATTATATACACTCCTGGCCTTCTACTTATGTATATGGTTCCGAATCCAGCAGGTTGGTCATTGGTTGAAGCGCCAAATATACAGTAATCCTTTTATAGGGAAATCTCAACCATATTTAAACAAGTAAACATACCACAACGTGTAAAGTATCAGCCTATTTTCAGGAGTCAACTCTGAAATCCCTGCAAAACTGTGCCCATCACAGCACATCCGCACCCGTTCATTACTTCCCCACCCTTCGTCTCAACATAAACTCACTGCCTTCTCACTCATGGATTTTGATGGGTTGCTGTCTCTGATAACAAGTGAAAATTGCGCACCTCAAATTAACAGTGCTGATAAGTGGCTTTTAATAATCCGGCTGATCAATAAGTATTGGCTCTAAATTTTTACTCCCTATAAGAAGACATCAAATCAATAGATTGACTGCTTGTTATGCTGGTGGGGACACTACGTTTATGGTCCACTTACTGTCTGCGACCGGAACACAACACACTTAGGGGGGGGCTAAGATTTGGAGTGGGTGCGTAAGATTTGTCAAAGACGAGTTGGAAGGAGAATGTTCCTGCTAAATGCCAGACCCCCTTCCAACCTAGGAGGACATTCCAGAGACCCTGTGCCATTTGTACCACAAGGACGACCAGTGTCCTTCCCAGGGTCCTGCAAGCGGAGGGCCCGTGATGCTGGGTAGCGCCTGCAACCCAGAACTGGTGAACCGTTGCTGTGTTTCATCTCCTAATAAAGAACCACAAGCCACTTGTCATTCTTTAAGTGCCTGAAATATGTGCAAGCTAGCGATTAATAATTAATAACAACAATTAACAAAGTCAGTTGGAAACAAAGAGATTCCCTTGAACTCACGGCCATTTCAGCATTATGAATCCTTAGGACCATGGCTTCCCTTCCCATTCATCCCAAATCTCTGCAAGTGAAGTGTGAAGGGCTCATTATACCCCCCCAGCGGGAGGTACAGTAACAATAACCCACCACTTAGAAATGCAATTTATTAAAGGAACAGTGCTGGTAAAAAAAATTCCTCCACTATAACCATTGCATAACAGTACATTGTGTGCGAAGACCTAATGTTAATTATTTGATTCAAACGTGCCCTCTTGTTTCTATTTCTCTTCCCTCAACAATGCATTGCTGGCCTCAGGTTGCTAAAGGGTTAACACTACAGTTGTGTTTTTTCACTTATGTGTAAAGAAGCCGGACTTTTAGCGCGCACCCCTACATGCGCACGCATGCTTTCTTAGTTAGAGAGCCTGTTGGCTGCACTTGGCCTTAATCTATCTTGCCCGTGTAGCCGGGCTCCCCTCGCCCGCCATTATTATTGTTGTGGGGTGAGAGGTTGCTGCAGGGCAGGGAACGCTCCGGTATATAGGAGGTTCCGCGTAGAGGGCGCCGCCATGTTGGAGGTTGGCGCAGGCGCAGGACCGGTGGAGCAGGAGGTTGCGCATGCGCGGGTGTAGCTGCCAAAGCCCGCGAAGGAAGAGAGCTCTGATAGGGTGGAGCACAGGGAACTACGAGTCCCAGCAGCCCCGCGGAACCCCGTGACGCACGAGGACCAATCAGGCGTTAGGAAGGGAGGAAAAGGGGTCGAGGGGTGCGCACGTTGGTCAGAGCTAGCGGGAGGAGGAAGGAGATGGAGCTTCGGTGTAGGGAGGCCTTCAGCCCCTACCTAGGCCGTATGCCCCAGGCCCAGTTAGGCCCTGAGTCCCAGTAGTGTGGAGCAGAGATAGGTACTGGCCCTACACAGGTTCCGGTTCCCTTACTGTAGTGTGTTGATCGCTTAAAGAGACAGTGACTATCTAGCAGGAGGTCTGGGCTCAGACCCTGCTACTGTGCTGCCGTGTGTCTGGGTGAGATCGCCCCGGAAGCTTATTGCTGAAGTCACCTCGCATCTGATCCTTTGTGAAGATCCTTGCAGGCCCGGGTACTGGAGTGCCAGGCAGGTAAACCACAAGTGCACCAACTATATCACCTCTTATTTAGGACACAGTGGCTGCGCAGTCACCCATATAGGTTCACTATCTCACTTGAGGGTGGGGGGGGGAACGAAATTTTGGGTTGGGAATTGGACACGGAGTAGGATCACCCGGTGAAGGAGGGAAATCAGCGTCCTGCGAGACGCATTAAATAGTGTCTCCTCTAGGGCGGGACACCCGTTGGTACAGAGAGAATCACGTAAGCCTTTCATGCAAGTAAAGTCAGTTGGTTGGTTATATGCTGTGTGTGTGTATTGATGTACATAAGTGTCCTGTGAGGAACCACTCCCTCTCTGGTGGGAGCCATCGCAGGTGGAGGCGCTGCACCAAGTATCAGGTATTATCTATTATTACGCGTGCCCCAGGCTCTCCGTGGCGGAGGCTTAGGCCCTGTGAGCCTACAGGTTATACAGCATATGGTAGCAATCTGTATTCACTAGGAAACAGGGCTACCCCAGTTCTAAATGCAATCCTTTCATTTGCACGAGTGTAACCGCGAGCAATCCTAATTATTACCCTGTGTATGGAAACAGAAGAGACCTGCAAATCGCTCTGTGCATTGTGAGGGGTTAATTAGTGTGAACATTACATTACAAAGCATAGAAAACAATATTATTTCTAACAATATTTATATACAGTAGTGCCCTTATCCAGGACGCTATACTATAGTTAGTAAAACAATGGTGGGGTCTATATAGTTACTGTTAAGATGTTTTTGTGGTGGGCAGAGGTGGGAACATTATGGTCAGGTTATGAGTTAGATGCATTGGAGCTTGGTTGGTGGGTAGGGGTGGGAACATTATGGTCAGGTTATGGGTTAGATGCATTGAGAGCTTGGTTGGTGGGTAGGGGTGGGAACATTATGGTCAGGCTATGGGTTAGATGCATTGAGAGCTTGCTTGGTTGGTGGGTAGGGGTGGAAACATTATGGTCAGGTTATGGGTTAAATGCATTGAGAGCTTGGTTGGTGGGTAGGGGTGGGAACATTATGGTCAGGTTATGGGTTAGATGCATTTGGAGCTTGGTTGGTGGGCAGGGGTGGGAACATTATGGTCAGGTTATGGGTTAAATGCATTGAGAGCTTGGTTGGTGGGTAGGGGTGGGAACATTATGGTCAGGTTATGGGTTGGATGCATTGAGGGCTTGCTTGGTTGGTGGGTAGGGGTGGGAACATTATGGTCAGGTTATGGGTTGGATGCATTGAGGGCTTGCTTGGTTGGTGTGTAGGAACATTATGGTCAGGTTATGGGTTAGGTGCATTGAGAGCTTGCTTGGTTGGTTGGTAGGGGTGGGAACATTATGGTCAGGTTATGGGTTAGATGCATTGAGAGCTTGCTTGGTTGGTGGGTATGGGTGGGAACATTATGGTCAGTTATGGGTTAGATGCATTGAGGGCTTGCTTGGTTGGTGGGTAGGGGTGGGAACATTATAGTCAGGCTATGGGTTAGATGCATTGAGGGCTTGCTTGGTTGGTGGGTAGGGGTGGGAACATTATGGTCAGGCTATGGGTTAGATGCATTGAGGGCTTGCTTGGTTGGTGGGTAGGGGTGGGAACATTATGGTCAGGCTATGGGTTAGATGCATTGAGGGCTTGCTTGGTTGGTGGGTAGGGGTGGGAACATTATGGTCAGGTTATGGGTTAGATGCATTGAGAGCTTGCTTGGTTGGTGGGTATGGGTGGGAACATTATGGTCAGTTATGGGTTAGATGCATTGAGGGCTTGCTTGGTTGGTGGGTAGGGGTGGGAACATTATAGTCAGGCTATGGGTTAGATGCATTGAGGGCTTGCTTGGTTGGTGGGTAGGGGTGGGAACATTATGGTCAGGCTATGGGTTAGATGCATTGAGGGCTTGCTTGGTTGGTGGGTAGGGGTGGGAACATTACGGTCAGGCTATGGGTTAGATGCATTGAGGGCTTGCTTGGTTGGTGGGTAGGGGTGGGAACATTACGGTCAGGTTATGGGTTAGATGCATTTAGGGCTTGCTTGGTTGGTGGGTAGGGGTGGGAACATTGTGGTCAGGTTATGGGTTAGATGCATTGAGAGCTTGCTTGGTTGGTGGGTAGGGGTGGGAACATTGTGGTCAGGTTATGGGTTAGATGCATTGAGAGCTTGCTTGGTTGGTGGGTAGGGGTGGGAACATTATGGTCATGTTATGGGTTAGATGCATTGAGGGCTTGCTTGGTTGGTGGGTAGGGATGGGAACATTATGACCAGGTTATGGGTTAGGTGTATTGAGAGCTTGCTTGGTGGACAGGGGTGGACCATCTCCGAGGTGGCGGTAAAGATAGGGGCACAACAGGGGTGTAAGCATAAATCACTTAGATTAGTGTTTACTGTTTTTTTTGTTTTTAAAGCTGCACCAGGGCAAAATTAGAGACGCCCCTAAACATGACACTTATCAGTGAGGTTCTAGGTTTCTGCTGCTAGGAGCATCGACATCCACAGGGCTAGCAAGGCAGTAAGTGCTAGCGTGGCAGTAAGTGCTAACGCGGCAGTAACTGCTAACGCGGCAGTGAGTACTAACGCGGCAGTGAGTGCTAACGCAGCAGTGAGTGCTAGCGCGGCAGTGAGTGCTAACGCGGCAGTGCGTGCTAACGCGGCAGTGCGTGCTAACGCGGCAGTAAGTGCTAACGCGGCAGTGAGTGCTAACGCGGCAGTGAGTGCTAACGTGGCAGTAAGTGCTGACGCGGCAGTAAGTGCTGACGCGGCAGTAAGTGCTGACGCGGCAGTAAGTGCTAACGCGGCAGTAAGTGCTGACGCGGCAGTAAGTGCTGACGCGGCAGTAAGTTCTGACGCAGCAGTAAGTGCTGACGCAGCAGTAAGTGCTGACGCGGCAGTTTAGTACATAGCCCCCAGTGTTTAATGGGGTGGAATTGATAGATAGATAGATAGATAGATAGATAGATAGATAGATAGAAAAATAAATAGATGGATAGATAGATAGATAGATAGATAGATAGATAGATAGATAGATAGATAGATAGATAGATAGATAGAAAAATAAATAGATAGATAGATAGATGGATGGATGGATGGATGGATGGATGGATGGATGGATGGATGGATCGATGGATAGAGTGTCAAAGCGTGTTCTTCTTCATTTGCAAAGCTAAATATCCACCTCTTTTTCATGATATAATATAGCATTTTCTTTTTAAAAGTGCCCCCTCCCTGCCTCCTATTATCAGAGCTGCACATTCCTTGAAGCGGTGACACCTGCACAGACTTATGCACAGGGGGTTACAAGGTGCTCATTGTCTATGACACTTTGACCACTGGATAAATAGACACACACACACACACACTGTAAGGAGTCAGACAAAATGGGAGATATCAACACAGATCAAAGGACATCTTGTAAATGGGAAAAAGAGAAGAGGAAAACCTCCTCCAGTAACAGGGGAAGAGAATTAAGCGGCTCAGATCTGTTTTATAGATATTCCGTTTGATCTTTTACTTCGCTGCTCTGATTATCCATATCTCCTTTGATGTCGTTGAACCCTCTAGAACCCTATCCAAAGAGTTTCATACACACACATGAAAGCCCACGGATGCAGACACAGCTGTGCCCGGAACGCTCCGTGGAACATGACTCGGAACCTGAAGGTGCAGTGAGGTGAGCGTCGTAATTAGGAACGCTTCACATCCACACGTCATGTTCATGTTTGGGATGGATAAACCCGGCCCTCCTGAAAGTCCTCCTGAAAGTAAACATACATAAAACAATACTATAATAATAACTTTATTTCATATAGTGCTCTTCTTCCAATGGGACTCATAATTACAGTATAGTGTGCGGTGCACAGCACATCGGATTGTTACAGAAGAGCTTACAATCTATGTGTTTTTGGTGCCTGAGGCACAGAGATAAAGTGACACCCAAAGTCACAAGGAGCTGACACCGGGAATTGAACCAGGCTCCCCTGCTTCAAATTCAGTCATTGAGCCAGTGTCTTCACTCACTGCGCCACTTTGCCATGCAAAAAGCTGCAAAAAGCTGCAAAAAGCTGCAAAATACTGCAAAATACTGCAAGTTTATCACCTTTACATTTCCTTTGTTGTTTTGATCCCAAATTGTGATCTGCTCCGATCGATATCTCTTTTTATGGCTTGGGAAGGTCTATTCTACCATATGGGAATGAAACACAAAAGCGCACCGAGGGTCAAGATTTAATTAAAACATGTTAGTAGTAGTAACAATAAAAACTTACATATAAGGTTAAGTACATCCAGTATTAAGGTGCAGAGGAAACAGTCCTGGTGGTGTCCTGGGCATAAAGAGATGGTGCAGAGGCTTACAAGGTAGACCCGCGCGCTGGGGCTGCCTGGCTCAGCACCACGTTGTTCTTACTTCCGGGTTGCAGCTTCTCGCAGGACCCGTGAATAGTAGCCCGCCTCAAACGCCGGTTCCCCAGAGAAACTCACTCCGGCGTGCCGAAGGGTCTCTGGTTGTTGATGGGACAGCTGGGGGTAGGTACACCAGTGGGCTGACTTCTAGCTGCACCGTAGGGCTTTCGCAACGCGTTTCACACAGTGTTGTGCTTCATCAGGCTTCCTACTATTCACGGGTCCTGCGAGAAACTGCAACCCGGAAGTAAGAACAACGTGGTGCCGAGCCAGGCAGCCCCAGCGCGCGGGTCTACCTTGTAAGCCTCTGCACCATCTCTTTATGCCCAGGACACCACCAGGACTGTTTCCTCTGCACCTTAATACTGGATGTACTTAACCTTATATGTAAGTTTTTATTGTTACTACTACTAACATGTTTTAATTAAATCTTGACCCTCAGTGCGCTTTTGTGTTTCATTCCCTGCTGTTGCCCGCGTTTGGAGCCATCCTGCGACGGGACCTGTGGAGGAGGGGTGCCTTCACATCACATCAGTTGCAAGAGGGAAGAGTTGATCCACTACGAGATCCTGTTAGGCAGCAAGAGCGCGGTTTGACTTTCTCATCTATTCTACCATATATATATTTGCCAAAGCGGTGGCCGTCTCGAACCAAAAATCCCCATAGAAGTGTGACAGGTTCAAGAAACTCACAAATTATAATGGGATGTTTCAAATTCTGTGACTATCCGCGGTTTCCCCTCTTTAGGACAGGGAATTACTGGTCCTGTACATTATTCTGTGACTATCCGCGGTTTCCCCTCTTTAGGACAGGGAATTACTGGGCCTGTACATTATTCTGTGACTAGCCGCGGTTTCCCCTCTTTAGGACAGGGAATTACTGGGCCTGTACATTATTCTGTGACTATCCGCGGTTTCCCCTCTTTAGGACAGGGAATTACTGGGCCTGTACATTATTCTGTGACTATCCGCGGTTTTCCCTCTTTGGGACAGGGAATTACTGGGCCTGTACATTATTCTGTGACTAGCCGCGGTTTCCCCTCTTTAGGACAGGGAATTACTGGTCCTGTACATTACTCTGTGACTATCCGCGGTTTTCCCTCTTTAGGACAGGGAATTACTGGGCCTGTACATTACTCTGTGACTATCCGCGGTTTTCCCTCTTTAGGACAGGGAATTACTGGGCCTGTACATTACTCTGTGACTATCCGCGGTTTCCCCTCTTTAGGACAGGGAATTACTGGGCCTGTACATTACTCTGTGACTATCCGCGGTTTTCCCTCTTTAGGACAGGGAATTACTGGGCCTGTACATTTTCTTTCTGCGTTGTTGTGCACCCGCTCCCCAAAAATGTTTTAAGTGAGGTGTCCCGTGTTTAGGGCAGGAATCCCACCTACCTGATTCTTTTAGCCGTGCTATTTTCAGCTACGGGGACCACTGGGTTCCTGAGATAGCAGTTTAGTTGCCATTGTTATCCTCCCCTTTAGGGAAATGTCATGGGCCCGGCGAGCCAATCGGGAGCTGTTAGTGTTTGGGGGAAGACGTTTGCCGCAACCAAGTCGCAGCCACCGTTTAGCCGCCACTCCCTTCGCCAACGGAACATCTCTTTGTCAGCCATTTCGCCATCAAGGTAAGCCCCTAACCTTACCCCTTACCCTAAAAACCCTAAACGTAACCCCTAATACTAGCACTACCCCTACCCTAAAATTATTAACTCCTTACCCTAAACCCCTAAAATTACCCTAAAACCCCCTAATTTTAACCCAGAATACTACCTTAAACGCTTTCCCTAAAACCCATTACAGTAAGTCCTTACCCTAAAACCCCACCTAAAAACCTTAACCTCTTACCTTAATCCCCTACCCTAAAAACCTAACCCTAAACCCCCTATGCTTAACTCCCTACCCTAACCGCTAAAGCCCCTTAAATTAACTTACCTTGTTGGCCAAACGGCCGGCAGATGAGTGTCCATCGGTGGCATTTGGCTGCAGATTTGACCCTTCGCCGCCGCTGACCAAATGTCCGAAGACGGTCGCTAGAGCTAAAAAGTGCGCATTTTAGCTCCAAAGGACGGCTCGGGTCAAGTCATGGAACCAAAGTCTGCTTTTCATTTAGACTTTCTGAGGTCAAATATCTACTGAAGTTTCCCAGCTTCAAAACCGTAGCAAAACCAGACAATGGGATTTGGGGAGCAGCTCGATGCTGCATTTGCCCTGAGTGGCAGCTCAGTGACTCTCACTCATTGTTCGCATACCCTGGCTGCCATTTTCTGTTCCCGACGCCCCGCACACCTTTCTAAACTACATCCGCTCTCCTTCAAAGACCATAATGCCGCGATCGCAAGATTACTCTGCCGCGTATCGCTGAACCAGAGGCGTATTTCCACCTCTATCTCTCCTGTTAAGCGTGCTCTTTAGAAATCAATGCAGGTAGACTTTTAATTAAAACCAATAGCCGGCCTTCTCCTTTCAGATGGGCTTTCAGTTGGTTTCTCCTTTGTTAGCTCACCTGAGGATTTTTCTTTATCGTGTACGAGCGGAGTAACAATGGAATAATGAGCTTCTTTTCAACTTTACATAAGAGAATTTAAGGGAACAGACCCAGCCTATTCTGACACTGCATGATTAAGTGCCTAAGTCATTCAGCTACAATGATACAAAGGGTTTCCTTTTCCTTTTATCCCGTAGCATGTTACTGATGGATGCAAATCCTGACGCACTCCTCATTCTACATCAAAGAATTGGATGAATCACGAAGCAGATACAATGCAATTGTGAACCTCTCCTCTCGGAAACCCATACACAGTTGAGGGGCAGGGATCAAAGGGAAGACAAAAAAATAGCTTTTCTTAAAGTAGATTGTCAGCTCTCTGTCCAGGGAATATTTGCATGCACCTCCTGTCCTTTTATTCCTGTATTGTGCACTTCAAGGCAGCGAGCCGTACTGCTCAAATCACAAATAGTTTTTTTTTTATACTGTGCTCTTTGAAAGGGCTTATCCTGCTCCCCTTTGAAATTGCACCTGATATCTTTGTGCCAATTTTACATCTCTGAGATACAGTACTAATCCTTGAAAGAAAAGGATTGAAACAACTGTCATAGAAACCACAGAAATAATATCAAATATCTGCGTAATATTTAGGAATTTAAAAAAGGATAGGGTTATTTTTACGGAGCGTGCATGTGTAGTAATACAACACTATTTCTACAGGCACTACAAGTGATTTCTGCTTTGCAGTGCATAATTTCTCCTTAAAGAGATGTGTGCATGGTTGATGGTATACATACATATATTACTTGCTATAGTAATAATTACTTTATATATGAGGGTATTGCTACAATTACTTCTGACCAATCTTCCCCTTTCAGAGTCCCTTCTTCACAGCTTGTTATATTTCTCTTTGTTGTTAATACTTAACCAGATAAAGCCATCTTCATCTACAAGAAGAACTGTCAATTACCATGAATGATCATTCTGAGAGCTAATTTCATTATAAATACAAACAATAACAAACCCCCTTTAAGTGCCGCCATGTTACTGAATGAGGTCAGTAGAGTGTATCTTCCCAACATGTTCCTGATGGGATACCCTGTTGATAAGTGTGAGCAATTGGTTTATGATGGGTGGCCGTGATGTTAGGTTAGATCACTGCTCAATGCATGTCCCTGTACGTCAGTACTCGAAATAAGACTGCAAGGTTTTTGGGAGTGGGGTACATTCTTCCCCAATGTGCAAAAGCAGCTTATGATTTGGGAAGGATGCTACACAACACAGATTGCCCTGTATTGAATTCACTTTTCCATGAAAGGGAAGCTCCAAGATCCATTCAGAAGAATGCTTGCCATATCGAAGAGGGGCCATTATGTACAGTAATACATCAGATTCTGCGTTTTATTCCTTTCATTCTTTGTTCTACAGTATATCCAAATCTCTATCAGGTCTTCGGTGGCGAACACCTTCCTGACTGGCAATCTTCCTTCAACATGATTCTTTCATTTTATGATGGCCGTAGAAAATGGTTTAGTGCTGGGGTGTCCACTCTTCAAGGGCCACCAAGAGGCCAGGTACTAGGGATATCCCTGCTTCAGCACAGATGGCTCAATCAGTGGCTCAGTCGTTCTGACTGAGCCACCTGTGCTTAAAAGGGACATCCTTAAGTCCTGACCTGTTGATGGTCCTTAAGAACTGGAGTTGGCCACCCCTGGTTCAGTGCATCTTGGCAAACATCTTTATTCATGGATAAATCCATTGTTTCTTATGCTAGATACAATGTAGCATTTGCTATCAGCGCTATAGTAAAGTATTGTTACAACAGCATAATGCATTGGTAGTCTCCTTTAGAACACCATTGTACTGTGCCCTTACTCTCTTTGATTCATTCTTCTTGACACTCAGCTTAAAATCACAACTCAAGGTAGCATTCCATCTCAACATTTTTGCACCAGAGACTTTACAAATGCACTACTGTATGTGAATTTACTCTCTACATCAATCAAGGCGAGATTCCTTTATTATCCTACAAGATAAACCACCCCTGCACCCAGGAACCGGTTGATTTCCTTTGTACCTAAAACAAATATCTTAACCGATCATTGCAATCCCCATCTATATTCAAGCGGCTTCTCATCCACCTTGCAATAAGAGGCTAATCAAGTGAAATTTGCTTGTCTTTTATGTTTCACCCAGATAGATTTACCACAGTGCAATCAAACTCTTTTCAAAGCACTGCAAAAAGAGGAAGGGGGACGGTGGTTTCAATTTAATCAGGGCATGAAGGGCCAGCTGAAGATTGTCCAATTTACTTTCATCTTGCAAATGAAATGCCAGTCTCCCATTAGCAGAAATGGTGATTGGGTTGTCTGGGGTAGAACAGGCTCAGTGCACTTCTGCAACGCAACTTACTTGGGCACAAGTAGCTTTATCAAATCCTATTGTCCATTGACTTTCATCATAAATTTACCCTGTGGCTAAAAACCAGTGCAGTTTTCTCAACTGAGGATGTTGGTCATTATTCCTTTAGCCAACTCTCTTGATGAAACTTTCTGACATTAGGAACCTAAAAAAATCCCAAGCCCTGTGCAATTATATCTTAGACACATTCATGCAGCCACCACTGGGTGGGATCCTGACCACATATTGGAGGCTCTCCATGCAAAGCAAAGAACATAAGGGGAGATCCACTGACCTCTGGTACGGGTTATCACACATCGATATGCAAGTCAATGGCAGTTACTGGAACGTGATATTGTGTATTGGGCGTTAGGGAATCTCGGTGATACGTAATGACTGCAAACTATGTGTATTAAAGACCAACAGCTTAACCCTTACACCACATACATTTGCAATTAAGGCAGGGGTTCTCAACCCCCCCCCCCAACAGGTCAGGTTTTCAGGATATCCCTGCTTCAGCACAGGTGGCTCAATCACTGGCTAACTCTGAGACTCATACTGAGACACTGATTGAGCCACCTGTGCTGAAGCAGGGATATCCTGAAAACCTGACCTGTTGGGGGGCTGGAGTTGAGAACCCATGAATTAAGGGGTAAACGCTTGGTAGGTGAAATGTATAATGAGTTTGTTCATTTATCTATAATCCTCTGAAATATCAATGGCTAATAGTCCTTCTGAGCTGATATATTGTCGACGTGTCATACAAATGTGTCTTACTATGTGTCGGGATAACGCATTTTTTGTCACAAGATTAGCATGTCCATTTAGGCTTTTCCCAAAGTGGGACATGCCACTATACCTTGTAAACCTATCTATAGTAATTTAAAAAAACGTTATTAGAAAAAAATGTAACGACGTGCCGTCACTGACTTGTTCCTGGGGTATTTAAACCCAGGAAAGTGTAAAATGTACAGTATGTGGACATAACCTTGTAAGTGAGTGTCCCATCACTACAAATGACTAACCCTACAGACCTACAGATGTACTGTTTCAGGCGTTATTACACCCGTTAATGCGTCAGGAGCTCACCAATAACCCAATAAATATTACATGCATTAAGGATATATCACACGGATTACCATTGGTTTCAAAAGGGCTGCGTTAAATCTTGCGTGAAATCTTCTACCTTAACGCAATGCATTGCAACAAGTGCGTTATTGGCTGCTACGTCTGCCTAAGAGGAATTGATGATAATATTTAGAATCCAAGCATACTGGCCAACATAACAAGTAATATTCACTCATCAGTGAGAAAATATTTCACTCATCAGTGGGAGTTTTGGAGAACTCTGACACACGTTGAGTATTCTGATAATCCCCGTTTGTTAATAACCCACTGACGTCCTTTAGAAACATAACATCACTTTGAAAACCAAAAATAAGCTAGCTAAACATAATGTACTTAAACTACAGTAGAAATAACGCCAGAGGAATACATACTGTATTAAATAGCAATTAATCCCCCGGCTGAAACAATGGACTTCAACGTACCTCATCCAGCTGGGGCAATTAACACCAGTTAATGCCCTGTTCTGGCGTGGTTATTATTATTATTACTATATGGTTATTATTGGTTTAATCACCCATTTGAACAGGCCGTTTAATCCTTTGTAGAGTTAAATAAGAATGAAACTGAAAAAAATGTTCATTAAGTCAGACTGACTTTCACACCAGCCAGGAGCTGTACTCAGGAGCTGTACTCAGGAGTTGTACTCAGGAGTTGTACTCAGGAGCTGTACTCAGGAGTTGTACTCAGGAGTTGTACTCAGGAGCTGCACTCAGGAGTTGTACTCAGGAGCTGCACTCAGGAGCGGCACCCAGGAGCAGCACCCAGGAGCGGCACTCAGGAGCTGTACTCAGGAGCTGTACTCAGGAGTTGTACTCAGGAGCGGCACCCAGGAGCTGTACTCAGGAGCTGTACTCAGGAGCTGTACTCAGGAGCGGCACCCAGGAGCTGTACTCAGGAGCTGTACTCAGGAGCTGCACTCAGGAGCGGCACCCAGGAGCTGTACTCAGGAGCTGTACTCAGGAGCTGTACTCAGGAGCGGCACCCAGGAGCTGTACTCAGGAGCTGTACTCAGGAGCTGCACTCAGGAGCTGCACTCAGGAGCTGCACTCAGGAGCAGCACCCAGGAGCGGCACTCAGGAGCTGTACTCAGGAGCTGTACTCAGGAGCTGTACTCAGGAGTTGTACTCAGGAGCAGCACCCAGGAGCTGTACTCAGGAGCTGTACTCAGGAGCGGCACCCAGGAGCTGTACTCAGGAGCTGCACTCAGGAGCGGCACCCAGGAGCTGTACTCAGGAGCTGCACTCAGGAGCGGCACCCAGGAGCTGTACTCAGGAGCTGTACTCAGGAGCTGTATTCAGGAGCGGCACCCACGAGCTGTATTCAGGAGCGGCACCCAGGAGCTGTACTCAGGAGCTGCACTCAGGAGCGGCACTCAGGAGCGGCACTCAGGAGCTGTACTCAGGAGCTGCACTCAGGAGCGGCACCCAGGAGCTGTACTCAGTTGCTGTACTCTGGAGCGGCACCCAGGAGCGGCACCCAGGAGCTGTACTCAGTTGCAGTACTCAGGAGCTGCACCCAGGAGCAGCATTCAGGAGCTGCACTCAGGAGCGGCACCCAGGAGTTGTTCTCAGGAGCGGCACGCATGAGCGGCACCCAGGAGCAGCACTCAGGCGCTGTACCCAGGAGCTGCACCCAGGAGCGGCACGCATGAGCAGCACTCAGGAGCAGCACTCAGGAGCTGCACCCAGGAGCAGCACTCAGGAGCTGTACCCAGGAGCTGCACCCAGGAGCGGCACCCAGGAGCAGCACTCAGGAGCTGTACCCAGGAGCTGCACCCAGGAGCTGTACTCAGGAGCTGCACCCAGGAGCAGCACTCAGGAGCTGTACCCAGGAGCAGCACTCAGGAGCTGTACTCAGTACTCATTGTATTGAGACAGTGAGGCCTATACTCAGGGGGGCGCGGCCATGACATCACCGGCAGGTTCACACTCATTGGCAGAACCGCCGAGGGGGCGTGGCAAGCGCTCCGTCGCAAGTTGTGAACACAGATTTCCTGTCTTCAGAGAAATCTGGTATAGCGGGCCCGTCCCCATTGAGGGTCAGCTCTTGTCCCTGCAGCAGGCAGCGAGCGGGGACCTAGCCTTAGGTGCAACATTGCAGATTACAGACAAATGCCGACCTGGTTACTTGTGTGTTTTGGCTTGTTATACATTCATGTAAGACTGTGTGTGATGATTATGGTGCCAGGCTTGTTAGCTGCACGCGTAACTACAGCAAATGCTTTAGCGGTAACAAGAACACTCATCTATAATTATTATGCTCCGACAAAACCGTGCATGAAAGCAACAATAATGCGGGCAAACAACTGTGTGAATAGACAGGAATAGGATACCTGAAACATGCAGGAATAATTCAAAACAATCCGATTATAACATCCTAAAATGAGATAGGAGTTCTGTCTCAATGTTCCTTTTCTGCCGACCATGTTTAGCTTTCAATGTAAAAAATGTTGCAGCCCGCGTTCAGTTACATCCACAAAGCACCCGGAAAAGGGGTGTTAAATGTTTGCTTTGTGGCCCGCTCCAGTAGCCTGGCCCTTTACCGCAGATAAACACATTATGGTCCCCATGGCACCAAAGTGGTTACACCACCCTACTATTTTACCTCCCGCATTGCGATGCTTTCCTAGCAGTTCCAGCACTGAAGGAGTTAAGGATTAGGACCTCCACTTTTGCCTGGTAAATTCAGCGACTGCATGGCGCAGAGTACTAGAGTACTACCACAGAGTACTAGAGTACTACCACAGAGTACTAGAATACTACCACAGAGTATGGCAATTTATTTACAATTTTCATTTTTTGGTACCAGTTATTGGCGGGGGGAGGGGGACTGCTAAAAAGCAGTAGTAATAAAGCATTCCTTCCCCCATCATTCGCGCAGATTTAATGCACGTTTCTTCATTTTGTACTATAATCTATCTATCTATCTATCTATCTCTCTATCATCTATCTATCTATCTATCTCTCTATCATCTCTCTATCTCTCTATCTCTCTATCTCTCTATCTCTCTATCATCTCTCTATCTCTCTATCTCTCTATCTCTCTATCTCTCTATCATCTCTCTATCTCTCTATCGCTCTATCTCTCTATCTCTCTATCATCTCTCTATCTCTCTATCTCTCTATCTCTCTATCATCTCTCTATCATCTCTCTATCTCTCTATCTCTCTATCTCTCTATCTCTCTATCTATCTCTGTACTGCATGTGTACAGACCCTCCAACATTACGTGCATACAAATACAAATACACCCCACAGTAGTTTGTGCGGCGTGAAAGTCCCTGCAATTCCTATGGAAATGCCCTAACCTATGCAGCTTACCACACACAAAACCCTTTTGATATATATAAAAAATGAACAGACGATACCGTTCTGTGGCTAACGAAATGCTTTTATTTGTTCGAGCTTTTGAGATACACTGATCTCTTCTTCCGGCGATGTTACAATGAATAAAGCAAGCAAAGGATTTAACTTAAAAACAGTGCATCCTGGAATGTATCTGTGACTGAAACCTATCCCTCCCCCTGTGCAGTATGTGATTTATGACTTAAGGTGTTAAATGGTACCTGAATGTTAGTGATGTAAGAGTGTGCGTGTGTGTATGTGTGTGTATGTGTATAAACATAAATTTATAAAGCGCCCACAGTGTATACAGCGCTTTACAAAAGGTGTGTGTGGAGTGGGAGTGTATACCAATGGTGTGGGTAAGTATATATATACACACAAACACACACACACACACACATATATATACCGTATAAATATATATATATATATATATATATTTGCCTAAAATGCAATCAGGTATCAACATATGTTGCTTAGTAGCAGTAGTAAAGCGAGCTTTGTCAATGCACCGACAGAGGCGCCAAACGCGTTAGAGGATTCACCTCCCTTACATTATGTGCTAATTAAAAAATTTGTATTAGTATTTTTTTGCCCTTTATTCTACTTGGTGTGCGCCGCCAAATCTTTTTCGTCGCCTAGTAGCAGTAGCACGGTAAAGTTCCCATGCGTATGAGGATGCAGTAGCTGCTGGTATAAAATAATGATGTGTGGCTTAGGTGCTGTGTGGGAGCATCCAGCTGAAAGGCTCCCGAGCTGTGTCAGGCACTGAGGAGCCGGCAGTAGTCCCCATCAGATGTGACAGGCTTACCCAACCTGAAATCATCAGAGCGCCTTCCTTGAAATCGTTTCAAAGTGGAGTGTCAGGAAGATGTCTGCATGCTGGATGACATCTCCTCTCTGCACAGTTTAATGACATTCCCGCCTTGTCATCCCCTCTCTTCATGCTTCACAAGTAATAATGGAAGGGGAGACTATGCATGTTTATGAAAGAGGCTGGGAAGGAGAAATAGATGCAGGGATCCTGGCTGTCCAAAGCGGACAAGGTGGGTCAGATGTATCCATTCACACTTTTAAACAAACATTATGGAATTACAGGACATTAAGGAGCTGTGAAATCGAAGGGCTTAAAGCAGCAATCCTATATTCCCCTTTTTCTTCTTGTTTGTATATGTAAAGCCTGTAGGACAATGTATAATTCCACATTCTTACTTAAGCTGGCAATCGTTTGGTGCTCCTGTTAGAAATGTGTAAAAATCCGGACTGTGTGCCTAACATAATGGCCGCCTTTCAGTTTCAATAAATCCTTCAGACAGTGCAGCTCAGCTGCTACAATGTATCCCGATATTACTAAGAAAAAAGTGATGTAAGCGCTAAAACTTAAATACTATTTAGTAAAATATCAATAAATGGTGATAAGTGAAAAAAAACATATATATGGTCCAGGCTGCCTAGCTAAAAAGTCTGACTAGTACAGACAGATGAAGACAAGTAACAGGTGCCATGTCTTATTTGTTACCGATATTACTAAGGTAACAATATCTATTGTTGCAGTTTATAGCTCAAACTGCTGGGAACATTGGCAACACATTATCACAAACTGGAAAGTGTTACAAAGATCTTGCACTGCCGGGTAGGTGGGCTAAAGCCTGCTAAACAAATGAAAGCATGCTCAGTATATTAAAACTCATTAAAAAATGGTATTAAGAGATGAATGTAAAACAAAAAACACAAAAAAGTCACTATTATATAATACTACAGAACTGATTTATTAAAGCGAACCATATAAGATGCCCCATCTGTTGCCGCTTTAACCGCTTTGTAGTCAGAGTAATCTGTAATGGATTGTGGGTTTCTCTGACAGCAAAGGGTTTAAAGGCCAAATCCCCTATAGATGTATTTTTCTTTTGATGGGCCAGAAAGAGAGTTTTCCAGAGATAAGAGGACTCTTCTAAGGTGCACACGAAGAAGAGATCAGTGATGCTTTGAAAGCTCGGTGTAATGTAATTTACACCTGTGAAGAGCAATGCAACACAGCAGTTCCACCAAATAAACCATATATACTTTTATCATTACCTGACCCCGACTGGGTGCCAGGTGATAAGGAGTTTTGCTGTGTGACATCCTCATGGCCTAGCTTAGATAAAATAAAATATATTTAAAAAAAAAACATACTGTACAAGTGCATGCAATCATTGCAGGACATTCCTAGCTGTACAGGGGTTATATCTTCACAGAAACCTGAATAATAACATCTCCATGAATCATGTGTTCCGGGTGAAAAAAGGAAAACAAAGGCAATTTGCATGACACCCCTCAATTCCCCCCCCCCCCCAAAAAAACTTTCCATTATATTTGGGGAAGAATCTTTCCGTATTCAGACATATCCCAAAGATTTCTTATTAAAAAACCCTGAACATATGTTACCAATGCAAAATCTCCTAATGAAATTGGCTGATGGAGGGAAATCCCCATGATGCTCGGTTCCTCCAATCATCTGGTATTTCTCCTGTAATTTCCTCGGAGACTGCGGAACGTGGCTCCAGATGTCTGTGTTCTTTCCAGGTGGCGTGTACTACACGATTTGGAGCGCGGCCAGCACTGTGCATCTCGGAACCCACCAACAAGCTGACGGATAGCAGCGATGGAGTGAAACCCCTTCGCTGCCGGAGAGTGCGCTGCTCTGCAGGGTATTGCACGGCGCTGCTATCCATCGCCTGCCTCCCTGGCAGAGAAGGTGTTGAGAGCATCGTTAGGAAACCTGACACAATGCAGCTAATTTGGAGGTAGACTGACGTTTATTAACAGACACAGGGGCCCATGTATCAAGGCAAAAGTGGCGCAAGTTGGAGGCAAAACTATTCCACCAGATGTGTCAAAGAATAGAAAAACTCTGCTGATTTCGACTGGATTTTTTCTTCGGTACACCAGAACTGTACGGCTTTTATGCGTAGACCCCAAATGAATGGGACTCAAACCATCCAGGAGAGAAGATGCATAGTGTAATGTGTAAAAGCGCATGAGGAACACCAATGTTTGTTGGAGGTGTAGGTACCAATGTGGCGAACCTTTGCACGAGTTGGCTACGTTGGTGAATTTTAGACTTTTGCATCTTGCAAATATGTTGCAAAGTCATCAACATTCGCAAACATTCACCTGGCTATTGGCCGCCCGTTACCACTATGCATTAGATATTCCCCAGAAAAAATAGTAAGAAAGCAGGGGGTAGGTGGTATGATATATTTTATAGTTGATAGTCAAGTAGTTGATATGTTACAAGCTTTCCAACCTCTCAGGGTCCTTCATCGGGTAAGGCAGAATTAATCCCAAACCTGATGAAGGACCCTGAGAGGTTCGAAAGTTTGTAGCATATTAACTACTTGTTGGTCCAGTTACCTACTTGTTGGTCCAGTAAAAGGTATCATACCCCCTACTCCCTCCTTTGTTACTACATGGAAGAAAGGATCAACACGGCTTCCCACCCTTCTTTGTCAGAAATAATAGCGCCCTCTTAAAATTCCCTGGAAGTTTGCTTTATGCAGCACATAGCATTGGATCATCTGCCCCATGGCATTTTTACCTTATTTTTGTGAAAGTCTAGGTTACCAGTCCATATTTTATGCTGATTTTCTTCTAATGCCGGAGCAGAGAAATCTTTGGTTCAATCTTTCCAGAATGGGGAGGGGGGGAAGTCAAACTATTGCGAAACAGTTTTGCAAACTGAGATGCAAGATGCGCCCACCTCTCGTACAGATTCCTGGTGTGACTTTTAAAAGGAGATACTATTGATGAAACGGATGGGCGTAGGAAGAATACAATACTACTGAAGATTATAGCACAAATCTCTCCGCATGCAGGAAAAATGTGTCGCTGAGTCACATGGACATTCTGAAGTATACAATTATACCCTTTGTCCGGCGAAGACTGGGGTCCATGAGTATGGGCACTCTATGTGAGACCGTGATATAACATGGTCATTAAATGGTGATGTTTTTAAATATATAAACATAGATCATTTTTTTGTGCTAATGGCCTATAGAGTATGTATCCCATAAAAAAATATAGACATGGAATAATATTTGGTATTTAATGAAAAGAGACACGATTTTGAATCTGCTGAAAAATGCTGTATATACAGTATATATATATATATATATATATATATATATATACATACACACACACACACACACACACACACACACACACACACACACACACACACACACACACACACACACACACACACACACACACACACACACACACACACACACACACACACACACACACATATATATATATATATATATATATATATATATACAGTGTTCGACAAACCTATACATTTGCTCGCCCCGGGCAAGTGGATTTAACCCCCGGGCGAGTAAATATTGGCCCAAGCAGCACACGTTTGGTACTAGGTGGCGAGTAGATTTTTTTGTGTGGCGAGTAGATTTTTTGGTGATTTGTCAACCACTGTGTGTGTGTGTGTGTGTGTGTGTGTGTGTGTCTGTGTGTGTGTGTGTGTGTGTGTGTGTGTGTGTGTGTGTGTGTGTATATATATATATATATATATATAAATAAGAAAAAAACAAGAAAACAACAGGCGCACTCATAGTGTAATATGTTGAAAAATGTATATGGGACTGGTAAAGGTAAAATGCGCACACAAACGTGACAGGAATATGAGCAGATATGAGTAATACTCAATCGCCAACAGTAGCAGGATATCAGCAGGGCAAACGTCTTTAGGGCTCCACCATGTGCTGCAGGCATCACCGATCGCGTCGCCTCTGTATGCCGAGTACTTCCTCACTCCAGACGGAGTCTCGCCAGAGTTGTGACGTCAGCGGGAGCTATTGGGTAGTCTCTGACTCCTCTCCGCTGGAGAACTCTGCATCCGTTGGACTCAGTGTACAATTAAGTTCAAAATATATTCCAAATGTCAATACGCTAGTATATGCGCACATAGGGACATATAAAAATCAATTTATGATTGATACAAATTATCCGAAACACACCCTACGCGTTTTTTTTATATATTTTATATTTTCTAAGTTTATTACATGATATTGCTCACAATTAAATTGCTTGCAGCATTTTCACAGTCATACAATTTCTGTGTCAGTGGGGATTTGGAAGGCGCTAATACTTTTTCTTTTTCTGTTATATATATATATATAATTTCCCCTAAAATGCCCTTAACCAAAGCGGTATGACGCGTGTTTAGAGGCATTTGCTGTGATCGGAAATATTTTGGGGTTGGGTGTTGACACAGAGATGGGTGAAACTGACCAAATCCGTTTAGCAGAATTTCCCGAGCATTCCATTCAAAATCCGTTCCGCGGTGTTAAATCCGTTCCGCGGTTCAAAATCCGTTCCGCGGTGTTAAATCCGTTCCGCGGTGCAAAATCCGTTCCGCGGTGTAAAATCCGTTCCGCGGTGTAAAATCCGTTCCGCGGTGTAAAATCCGTTCCGCGGTGTAAAATCCGTTCCGCGGTGTAAAATCCGTTCCGCGGTGTAAAATCCGTTCTGCGCTGTAAAATCCGTTCTGCGCTGTAAAATCCGTTCCGCGGTGTCAAATCCGTTCTGCGCTGTAAAATCCGTTCCGCGGTGCAAAATCCGTTCCGCGGTGTAAAATCCGTTCCGCGGTGTAAAATCCGTTCCGCGGTGCAAAATCCGTTCCGCGGTGTAAAATCTGTTTCGCGGTGCAAAATCCGTTCCGCGGTGTAAAATCCGTTCCGCGGTGTAAAATCCGTTCCGCGGTGTTAAATCCGTTCCGCGGTTTAAAATCCGTTCCGCGGTGTAAAATCCGTTCCGCGGTGTAAAATCCGTTCCGCGGTGTAAAATCCGTTCCGCGGTGTAAAATCCGTTCCGCGGTGTAAAATCCGTTCCGCGGTGTAAAATCCGTTCCGCGGTGCAAAATCCGTTCCGCGGTGCAAAATCCGTTCCGCGGTGTAAAATCCGTTCCGCGGTGTAAAATCCGTTCCGCGGTGTAAAATCCGTTCCGCGGTGCAAAATCCGTTCCGCTGTGTAAAATCCGTTCCGCGGTGTAAAATCCGTTCCGCGGTGTAAAATCCGTTCCGCGGTGCAAAATCCGTTCCGCGGTGCAAAATCCGTTCCGCGGTGTAAAATCCGTTCCGCGGTGTAAAATCCGTTCCGCGGTGTAAAATCCGTTCCGCGGTGCAAAATCCGTTAGCGGATTCAATAAAAAAGCGCCGTTGGACACAATCCGCTGGTGGATTTGAACAATCCCTTCTGCGGAAGGCGGAATCCACGGATTGTCAGTGATCAAAAAATAAAAATCCGAAAAAGACGAATCGCCCTTTTTGACATTGATTCATGGAAATCCGTGGACCAAAGGAACCGGCGGATCCGCGACCGATCCAAAGCCGCTCATCTCTAGTGTTGGGGAGTCAGGACTGGATGTCAAATTCCTCAAAGGAAATCATGAATGGGAAATGTTGTAATCAAGGTTAAATAGAATAAATTCAGGGGATGTTGAAGGAACGTTTTCTTCGTGGTTTTTAAATCCCACGACATGTTGCTAATTGGTGTTGTATCTTTGACACTGTTCAGGATTATTGGGGACTTTCTACTCTACACAGACATCAGGATATCCCTTAATTATAAACAGTATTGCCTAATTAATGAACGAACATGTCTGTGTCACATGCAGGCGTAGCGTGTCACGTTGTTACTCTGGATAGCATGCTGTATTACAAGTAATTCACAATATCCCAACATATCCCAACATATCCCAACATATCCCCCCAGAGAGAACAAAGACGCCTGCTGCAGCTGTGTTTGTTAGGGGGATTACTGGTTTAGAGAACATTACAGTTCACCATTTAGTGTTCAAAGCCAGTGTACTTACTTCCACCCAGGACATGGGCAGATAATTACACTGACTACCAATATGAGAAAACAATGTGCCTTCAAGCTTCTTTTACCTCATGATGCTTGGTTGTCTTGTATCAATCATAGATTAGTCCCTTTGAGTTTAAAAAAAAAAAAAAATTCTGGGAGGATCTAGTAGATTTTTGGGAAAATTAAAAAAAAAATCTCTAAATTATTCGAATGTGATAGAATATTGTTTTCAAATATGTTGTAATTTGTGGATATTCTTTCATTTTTTTGCACAATGTCAAATATTCTCTAATTCCTTTAATCTCATGTTGAATGTCAAACGTTGTACTATTCATTGTTACTACATATTCAAAATAGTATTATACTGTAGTCATACATAATAATTACAATACTGTACACAGAATATAATACAGATTACACCCAGTATGCACAGAATATAATATAGATTACACCCAGTATACACAGAATATAATACAGATTACACCCAGTATGCACAGAATATAATACAGATTACACCCAGTATACACAGAATATAATACAGATTACACCCAGTATACACAGAATATAATACAGATTACACCCAGTATACACAGAATATAATACAGATTACACCCAGTATACACAGAATATAATACAGATTACACCCAGTATACACAGAATATAAAACAGATTATACCCAGTATACACAGAATATAATACAGATTATACACAGTATATACAGAATATAATACAGATTACACCCAGTATACACAGAATATAATACAGATTACACCCAGTATACACAGAATATAATACAGATTACACCCAGTATACACAGAATATAATACAGATTATACCCAGTATACACAGAATATAATACAGATTACACCCAGTATACACAGAATATAATACAGATTACACCCAGTATACACCGAATATAATACAGATTATACCCAGTATACACAGAATATAATACAGATTACACCCAGTATACACAGAATATAATACAGATTGCACCCAGTATACACAGAATAGAATAGTCTTTATAACAGGTTGTTTAGTTCAACACGCGTCAGAAGACTCGCTGCGTACCATGGTCCCATTACGAAGCCAAACACGGCACTGTGATGCATTCCCCGAATGACTCACCATGGTATGAGAAGCTTGTCGAAATCTTGGAAACATGCACCGTGCCACCCCAGTGTCCTAACCACAGAATAATAGTCTCTTTTAAGATTTGATCTGAGGCCATCTTTTCTAATGAGTTTAGCAAGAAGATCAAAGGACCATCTGCCTGAAGAGAACAATCATAATATCGGTTGCATGATTGCATCTGGCAGGAGACGGGGTGGCCAGGAACGTCATACAGGGACGGATACCAAAAGGGCTTAACCCTTCGACTGCCGGACGTGCCAACAACGCATGGCTTTGGGTTGGATTCTACAGGGCTCATGGTCTTTTTACATTCTAACAAAGACTTCTCTTTTATCAGTGCTGATACTAAAATGCTCGTTATTCCCACTAACGTAGTGTTCAAAGTGTGCTATGATGGGACGCCCGCTGCTTTTTTATTCCCCCCCCCCCGGATTTCTTTTACAGAATAAACAGATATTCAGGGGATTTTAGGGGGCTAGCTTGCCTCAGTTCCACGCAGTGAAAAATATAGGAGGATTATCTCGCTCAATTAGAAGGGAACAAGGATTGAACTTGACGGACACATACGCCTCTCTTCATCCTGATCTGGCGTGGCCTGGGTTTTCTGGCAGTCGATAAATAAAAAAAGAAATGATGTTTTTTTAGCACTAATTTTATTTATCAACCTACTCACGAAAGCCTAAATCGCCGGCAGTGCAGCAGAGATAAGAGTATTTTTACCGTGGGGATGTGACAGGGATATTTTTAACACAGCGTATGCAAAAGAATAATTGATGCAAATCACTTCTTCACATGCTATCCACTTAATATCTAGCCTAGGCTGGCATTTGGCCTGCCTGGCATATGTACATAACGGGCACTATACACCGAATAGGTGATACACATACTACTAGGATTGTTAAACATTTTTCTTTAGTAACCACTTAGTAGACAAAGTAGACAGCTCATTGTGTTCAATCCATGGCTAGGTGCAGTATCTGCTTGTGCTGCTCCACATGTAGATGTTCTGCTTCGTGTGCTTTATTTGTAGGGGGTTTATGTTGCATGTTAACCCTTTGGTGCCTGAAGCTTTTCCTGTGCCATGCATTGTAAGGCTGTGCGACCGTGCGAGGGGCTTCACGCTTGGCTCTAGCTGGAGCGCTGTGTGCCCTGAAGTTGGACGCGACGACTGGGGGCGTTTAATGGGCGGGGGCCTCATTGGGAGAACCGCTCATGTGATTCGGCCGTCGCGCCAGGAAACACATTTATTTGTTTCCTTGCGCGTCGCGAGCGCCGGCGCCTCTGGTCACGCGCGCGGTGGCACCCTCTAGAGACAATTTGATTGCGCCACGTGCCCGCTCCGGCATCAAAAGGGTTAAAAGAATAACGTTTTTGTTTGTTAGAAATCCTATTTCACAACCCTATGGTAGAAAAGTGCGATATCACACACACAAACACACGCACACACACACACACACACATCAGCACTGATTTCTTACTTGTATAGCAATAGCTGTTTAAGGCACAATTAAGGCAATTTTCGTGCATGCAAATGAAATGAATATCGCTGCCCATTTGGGAGTAAATACTTCGTGGTGACTGTGGCGGTAATTCTAAACAATAATGCCATATTTTTTCTTCTAAATAAGGCCAATGTTTAAAGACTTAAGAGAATCTTGTCCCGTGTTGCCTATGTTACTGTCAGGGGATAGGGTAACTGAAGGCCTGTAGTGTTAGGACCTGCACACTGGTCATGCCATGACGTGGCTGCACACTGGTCATGCCGTGACGTGGCTGCACACTGGTCATGCCGTGACGTGGCTGCACACTGGTCATGCCGTGACGTGGCTGCACACTGGTCATGCCATGACGTGGCTGCACACTGGTCATGCCGTGACACGGCTGCACACTGGTCATGCCGTGACGTGGCTGCATACTGGTCATGCCGTGACGTGGCTGCATACTGGTCATGCCGTGACGTGGCTGCACACTGGTCATGCCGTGACGTGGCTGCACACTGGTCATGCCGTGACGTGGTTTCAGGCTTATAACTCTTTGGCCAAAGGGTTTAACCCAATGACCATTACTCATGAGAATACTAACATCGAAGTATTTAACTATGTATTTTGTCACATTGGATGTAGCTTTGGGTATTTTTGACCACACATTTGGCCACGCTCAGTAGCACTCCTATTGACACAAATATATAAATGATGTGGTGGGTGCTGGGGTTAGAGCATGCAGGATTTGTGTGTGTAACTGAAGGACTGTGCAGATATTAACAGTAGTATAAGATCACATACTGCCCTGCTTTGTTTCTCAGGTATATTCAGGTTGATCGATGCAACCCTTAGGCCTCGTTCAGGGTGCAGGCTTCGGAGGGAGGGCGTGCTGCCGTGCGAGCTGCCGTGGGACACAAAGTATTCAAATTGAATACTGGTTGTCAGGGTAGCAGCTGCCCTGTCTCCGAAGCCAGGAGTTGACGCTGGCTACAGTTTCAATAAACGAAAAAATCGTTTTTTTGAAGCTGCAGCAGCGTCACTGGGACCTCGGCAGCCAATGAAATCATTCTTGAGAATGATTTCATGACTGCAACTTGGATCCCTAAACTGCCGTCTGTAGCCCCGCCCCCTCAACTCCTGAAACAGTCTGCTGGGGATGAACACACAGTGCCCAGCAAACTGCAGCCCTCCCTCCCGCCCTCCCTCCAACTCCTGTCTCTGGCACCCTGAACGAGGCCTTACAATATATTCAGCCCTTTCTAACTGCTGTGCAGGCAGTGGATACATTCTAAAAACCCATCTGTTTCCCATGAGGGGAAAAGATAACATGTTGCTTTTGTAGATCAGTGGAACAGTTTAATCATTATTTTTCCTATACTGTATGGAGCTGCGACACACACAAGTCCCTGCCCCGTGCAGTTTACACGCTGATCTGTGGCGCATGGAGCACAGAGAGATAAAGGAGCTGACACTGGCATTGAAACCAGTGTAATTGCTTCACAGGCAGTGATCAGACCAACACTCGACCACGCCTGCAAAGAACATGACGTCATATCTGCCAGCTACAAAACCGGGGCAACAAAAGCCCCATATGTATGTATGTATACAGAAAAGGAAGCCTGGTGAAAGCAATTTGAGTTTTATATGTGAATACTTTGTGACTGGGGTTTTCCCCAGTTTGTCTGCTGGGAGACTTTGGAAAATATATATATATATAGATATAATTTTATATACTTCTATGCGGAGGTGTGGCAGCCATGTTGGTGCTCGAAAAGACAGGGGGAGAGGGTATCCCCTCCAGGGACAGGATATCCTCTGGTACAAGGAACGGCGTGGCAGTTCTGTTGGAGACCGCGGAGGAGAAAGTTGTGTCCTGGTAGCCAGTAAGGCTGCCCGGGACTAGGCCAAGAGCCACCCTAGATTGTGTGTAGCAGGGACGGCCCTATATCAGGACTCATCCCTTTGTTAGTTGCCCGAGGAGCAACAGCGTGGACGATCTGCAGGGAAGGATTCCCCCAGGACTGGCGATACTGTCCTGTGGCTGCCGGAAGTGAGGCGCGGAGGGGCATTGTTAGAGGCCCCACTACGTAGGATCATGACTCCTACTTTGCTTATCAGGATTCCCTGGTTACACCGCTGTAATCAGGAAGGTACCGACGTGCACTATCCATACATCAGGGAGGGTAGCGCTGCCCTCACACATACATTGGGAAGGGATCTCATGTGGGACACTTTCCGTTCTCGGGTGCCCAAGGGATCAGGTAGGATTTGGACCCTCAGGGAAGGAGAGGGTATTTTTATTCTCGCTGTTGAATGTTTAGCTACTGTATCTGTGTGTTGCTGTACCTGTATCAGGACTGGACCTGCTGGTAAAGAGTACTGTTTATTACTGCTCTGTGTTGTGTTATTGCTGGACATGTTCCCGTGAGGAGACATCCCGCCTACGCTGGGATCCTCACGGGTGGAGGCGCTGCACCGTGCACCCCAAGATCCCAAATAGCGGAGGCCCGTGTCTGCTGTGAGCTGACAGGTTAGCACTATAATGTCCGTAGCATAGAAATCTCCCCTGGGAGGGGTGCTACATATACATACACACATATATATATATATATATATATATATATATATTAACCCTGGCTGTGCTCAAAGCTGTGACCATGCAGCAAGCTTAAGCCTATAGGGAACCATGTTAAAAATGGTTTTTGAGGCAAAAAGTAACAGTGTGTGCTCATTTGCATGTCATTTCCCAGAATCCCTTGCTGCAGTTGAAGTGCTGTATGCTGGGTGATAATGGGGAAAGGCGGGGTTGCAGACCTGCCTAAGACATGCAGATCAGCATACAGTTGTATTTGCATATATATATATATA